>NC_134375.1:15235000-15320000 GCF_035582795.1 Mycteria americana | reverse complement strand
CAGTTGCACAGTAGTTTACCACCCGTGCTTAAATGCACAGCCTCATACTAGCCTGAATTCCAGTTTGGGTCTGTTTGCAAAATATCCTCAGTCACGGGCTTTGTAGTTAGGTTTAGGGAAACACCAGAGTGACTCAATGTCCTCCCTCATGTTGGCATTCTTCTACCCAAAAGTGCCACTATGGTTCTGAATAAATCATTTTGCTGAAGAATATTTAGAGGTATGTAGTACACTACAATGCTGTTTCTACAGTGTCACTTCTGTAGACTGTTCCTTATGAAATACTTACACTGTATATAAAGTTGTTTCCATAAATTTGTTGACTTGTTTTAAAAATATTATTGGAGAATGATAGCTTTGTTATGGGATTCTCTACGAGGGTTCAAATTCTACAGGAATACCATTACTCTTGATTATGTTCTTTAGGATACTGAAATAAAGCTACCTTAAATGTTACATAATAACTGAAATTATTTTTATTTTACTCCCTTGTATACATTCTTTTGTATTTCAAAGTAGAAACCAAATGCAAAAAGAATAAGGGTTTCCAACAGGAAATTTAATACAACTAATTAATGAACTCTACTTTAAAATCTTCTTCATTCAAGGCCAAACAGAGCTGTGATTCAGCTGCAGAAAGATGTGGTTAAATTGTGTCACCTCTGCCTCCAGAAGAATTTGGCCAGGATCCTGCAGTGGGTTATCTGCCTGCAGACATTTGCCCCAAAACAAGCCCAAGGGCTTCAGTGGGACTCAGACTACTGCAGGGGTCCTGCAAGACTCGGGCTGGAGAGCAAGCATGGCTAAATGAAGCTAGCATTGGGGAAAAAATGCTTTAACAGGTATTTCCATGCAGGAGGGATGTGAACGCAGGTTTTGTGTCCTGAGGAGAGCCTGGGGACTGGTGGCATGGTGTCCTCTTTCTGCCCATCAGGTAGTGCAGGTGGAGGCAGGCACTGAGCCTGACAGCTCTGTCCAAATGAGGTTCCTGGGTCTGGCCAGAGACAAGCTTGAGGTCCCAGGGAACCAGAAGGTCAAAGAAATGAGGCATGGCAAATGGGTCAGCTGCCATCTGAGCTCAGCAGCAATGGACCTGGGAACTTGGGTGAAATTCAGGTGCCTACACCCCATCTCAGCTGGCTCCATCTCCTTTTGGGACAGCCCCTAAAAGCCTTCCAGTACTATCAGGTGATGTCATTTTTTTTCACTTCAGGTGGTAAAGGTCTACACCAGAAAACCATCTCCTTGGATGGAGTTGGATGCTTTTCCACCAAAGAACATGAGCATGTCTTTCCATTCTTTGTAGTGCTATTTATTTGAGGTCTGGTAGCACCAAATGTCATCGGGCGTCCCGCTGTGATGGGGTCTGTCACACAGGGAGAAGAGAAGAGGTGCCCAGCCCCAAGAGCACCCACCACTGCACACAGCAACTCTTACACTGTTGTTACAGTTAATTCCCTCCTCTCTTTGAACCATCTAAATTCAGCATGCGTTATCCTTCTGTTATTTATGTAAATGTTTAGATTAGGTAATATTTTATTCTACAGTGAATGACACCATAATCCTCCTTATTCTTTTCCTTTATCATAAATATTTAGTTTGTTTTTAGCTTGTGGGACTAAACACAACATCGTTTTCATTACTGTGAAATCTTCCCCTTTTCTTCTCTTGCAAGCATCCCTGGTCCCCTGGCAGTACTCTGCCTCCCAGAACATGCTAATATTGCTTGCATTACTGCAGGATTACCACACTGAAGTATACACTTGGTATTATAATTCATAATGTTGCTTTAAAAGATTAACCACTCCCACAGCTGTGTCTGGTAATTACAGAGCAGACCTTTTTTTTTTTTAACAAAGAGGAGCATGCATAAAATGACTGGCAAGAAGGTAAGTGTTTGGGGTGTGCTTTGTTTTTCAACCTCAGATGCAAAATTGATAAAGGAGAACGAGAGTGGCTTTTAAGCTGAGATACTTCAGTATATTAGTAATTTAACAGATTTATATGAAGGAGATGGCACCGTCAGCTCCTGGAATGTCACAAACTGACGCAATTGGCGATTGCCAGCTCAGACGACTTCTATGAACAAATCCAAAATAATTAATAGACCTTCTGGAGTTTTCCAGGCAAGTGAGTGTGCTGGTGAAAGAGCAATAGTTAGTTTAGCCTGTCAAGGTTCATTCTTTTTCAAAACTCCAGTCCTCCCCTGATGCCCTCTAATGGTTTTTTGAAACACCAAAATGTTTTTGCATGAACAACATTACCCATTGTGCTTTAGTTAAATGCATTTCGATGTCAGACACACTCCTGGTTTGAAAACGCCTGCTACCTACCCCTTCCTGAGGGGATCTCCAGGGAGGGTAGCCAGATTGACTTTAATCGGCCAAAGACACAGAATGGATTCTTAATGCGATAAACGCATCGAGTGTGCAAAGGCACATTAATATGTGGAAACTTGATCAGCTTTTATTAAGGGATCAGGAAACGGTTTAATTGCTGAGTGACAAGAGCATGTGTTTGTTTAATTGCTTGTTTGTGTTTATTGCAAAGCCTTGGGGAACATGGTAATTCGTCCCATTGTTGTTTGAAAATGTGGGTCTGGCACCCAAACCAACTGCACATGACAGACACTGGTCTTGTACCAAGTGTTGTTTCATCAACATTTACCACGCTCCCGTTTGGCGAGGACAACAGCCCTTGAAGCAACAAAGCGGGATTCTCCTTCCAGTCTCTCCTCGCTTGGCTTGGCCAGTGCCAGCCACGCTGTGAGAAGGTTGGAAATTTTGCACTTAAATGAGGAGTCACTCACTGTCTGTTAAATGAAAGTAGCATTTAAAGGCTGGTGCATGGTAGAGCAACACTTAACGGATTGTTCTGTCTTTCACAGCTGGAGATTGTAATGGTTGCACGCTCCTACAGAAAACTCCTAAAAGATCTTAGAGCCTGAGGCAAAGTCCGTTGAAGCTGTTGGTGTCTTTCCATTCGTTGGACTGGCCTTTGATCAGGCACTAATGCATAGCGATAGCTTTTCTATACCTTTTCTGAATGGGGTTTTAGCGTAGAATTGTTCCCTGCTGTAGGATTGCAGCAGTCCTGGGGATAGATCTGCTTTCTTGGCTGGAGCTGACCAGAATTCTCGATGGTACGATGAGGCCTGGCACTCTGTGCTGGGGAGAAGTATTAGGTTTGCTGTGAATTTACATGAAAAGTCCTTGCCTGGCAATCATTCTAAATATAAAGCTTCCTGAGATACTACTATTTCTTTCCTCCATATTCTTGCCTTACTTTGGAAGGTAAGTTTTCCATCCAGGAGCACCAGCTGGAAATGCTCTCCTTCCTGTTTTCTCTGAATTAGCCATTTTAAATACCTTCTTGATGGAGGAGGATAGAGGGTTGCTGATGATTAGAATTATAACTGACTTTCCAGTTCAGTATCCAGCACCATCAAATGCATCTACTTCTGTAGATGAAGCCTAGGAACAGTCGTATCAATATACATTACAGGCTTGTCATAACTCACTCATTTCCTATTTCAAACAGGAGGAAATATACTTGAACATATCTGTTGTATCTGTCAAGACTTCTCATTTGTCAAACTATTAGTGGTCCCTCTGTCAACATAAATAAATCTGTCCATAAATCTTGACAGGTATAATCATTTGTTGCATTTGAAAGGCAAGTCTCTAACATTAGACCCCTTTTGATTCCTAACATGATTATCTTTAAAGAAAGACATTTCAGATGCCTTCTGAATCTGGCCTCTGTCAAATTATTTCTCCGCTCTTGCTGAGTTATCTACTCTTACGAAGTAAGCAAAGGCATAGTTCCTGCTGTCAACTCTCTTGAAGACCACACGAATCATTGGCATCATAGCAGCTCTGAGGCCCTATCCTGCAAGCATTTATGTTCCTGTTTGTCAGACTAGGCTCCCAATACGCTTATTGTTTCTCATTCCTATTCTGAGCCATTCTTCTGGCACCAGTTGTCCTTTCTTTACTTTTGGAAAGCTATCAAAGAACATTCTTTGAAGGTATTCCATCTGACGCTGCCGATCTTTTCAGCACTGTTGCCGTTGGCAAACAATCCGTACCCATACAAGAGAATTAAGCCTCCGAAATGGCCATTTAAATATGGGCTAGCATAACTTAAGATTGAATTCCATAATACCAACACGCGCTTCGCAAGCTCCCCTGCTGCTGCGGGGCACACTGAGCAGCTCCAGCCTTACAAGGCTCTCCAGAGAGATATGAAGTGACCTTGGTTCTGTGCTCAATGGCCTTATGTTAGTAATTTTGCCTGCCTGATTAAGTTAACAGTTATCCAGCATTCACCAGGCTGGAATGTGAAGTGAGGGTCTTTGGCCAGAGTTCAGTGTCTCAGCAGACAGCTCTGGCATATGACCCAGAAATTGGTCAATGCACAAGTGCCAGAAGGCAACCAGCGAGTCCACAGATAGCATGGCTTCATAGCATTCCCTGCCACATGGAAAACCTAAAGCACATGCTTTTGCAAGTAAGAATGAGTCAGGAGGTTGCTAGGGCTGGGTTTGTGGGAACTGCACAGTAAAGAGTGGATCCCCAGGGAGCTCCTGCAGGAGCCAAGGTGCTTGGTACCCAAGCTCCTGCGGTGTCACGGGCATGCCCAACTTATGCAGCCACAGGAAATTAGCTAGTGAATGCTGGAGGATCCCAAGTCTAATGTTTTCCCTTCAGTCTTCTGACAGTGAAGAAAGGAAAACTCTAGCGTTTTTCATAAAATGTATTTAAAGTTCTTCATTTTCCCTCTTTGAACTTTCCACTCCTTCAAATCATCTGTGGTTTGCTGCAGCAAAGATTTTTAATTGACAGAATTTCAACCTGTGCTCTAAAGAGACTCATTACCTCACAGGTTCTTTAGCTTCGTGGGGCCTTGACGCCATGTGGGATATTTCCTGCTTTCTTCAGTGGATCCTTACCACTGAAACTAATTTTTTTATGAGCTGCAGAAGAAGCCTGTCTACCAAGAACTATTATTTCAGAGACATACCCTTTTGCTCCTGACCTTATGATGCTTTGTACAGGTTGTCCAGATGCAGAGTGTCAAAATACAGCTGTTAGATAAGGTTCCCATCTGAATCACAGCTCTCAATGCAGTAAGTTATTAAACAGCAATTTTTTTCCATGTCAAGTCACAATTTAGGATAATATTTCACTGGAGCGGTCAATATGCTAGAGCCATAGACATCTAGTTTGCTATACCCACGTTGCAGGCTGGGAGTAAGGGAAGGAGTTCAGGCCTTCACTTCAAGGCAGGAAACCTAGAGAAGTATTTAGTTACATTTGTGTACCAAATCTGTTTTAATTAAAACACTTAGAAATATTTAACCAAAGAGGACAGTTGTCTATAACCTTGCTGACAAAACGCATTGAGACTCTTGGTTTGTGAAATTTGTTGAAGCCAAGGAGATAAGTACCTTGCTTTTATGAGGCTGCATGATATGGGGCATGTGCTTAAAAGCAGAACACAAGTTCATCTGGGTTCATACCAACACCTGTACATGTTCATACCATTGGAGGGTCTGCAGGACTCTGCAGCCCCCAGGTGAGAGCTTCTGCGGGTCTGAATTATGGAGGTAGATGCCTAGATTAATCTATGCCCTGGCCTTTTGCCTCTGTGCCTATCAGTGCTCCCTGCATAACCAGCATCAGCTAGATCTCACCACTGCTGTTTCTGGTTCTCTTTCTCCGGGCCAGGAAGGATGCTGGGCTCTACAGCTTCCTTTTCTGTTGACTGGCAAGAGGGTACTTTTTCAGGTAACTGCTGTTGCCACCAACTGCAAAGCTCACTGCATCTAGAGTATGATGACACCTTCTGAGCCGCTTCTTTTATGCGTTAACCTACTTGGAAACAGAGGCTCATGTGCAAATTCCCTCTGTATTTTGTGAAGACTGCAACATAAGCCAGATCTGAGCTGAATTTCCCCCTTCCAAGAGGCAGCTGAATCAAAATCCCCTGATGCAGACATCCCCAAATTTTATGGGTGCAAAAGATGTCTTGATCGAAATTTTGCAGTTTGCTCCCATCTCTGCTTAAAACATAAAATGTATGTTTTTAGGGAAAAAGGATATAAACATCTTGTTCATGTTTGAGCTGAGAATGTCTTTTTTCTGTAGGCTGTCAACACAACTTCAAATGCATGCAGCCTGTCCAATCTGACAGACAATTTGCATATTTGTGGAATGCTAACGCCAAGTTACTGTATATATTTGTACATGAAAGCATTAGAAAGTTTGAAGGATTAAAGGTGGAAATGTATCCCCCTCGGCCTCGATTAAAGATTAAGACAGCACATCAATAGATGGCAGACAAATAACTGCGGCTTTGCCGTTTGGAATGGCTTAACCCAAAAATAATAAAATCCAAGCTATTTCCTAGGACATAGATAGCTGAGGGCTTCACACGTGCTAATTGCCGGAGCGTTGCTTTAGCCTTTTGAGAGTGTAATGTGGAGTCTGGCACATTCAGTGTGAGCCCTCTGACACAGCGATCGTCTTTTTCTTCTGCACTAGCTGCATGCCTGGGACACAGTTAGAGCTCTGAGGGCCACCCCAGCGTAAACGCATCAAAGTCAGTGTCTAGGGCTGCACCTTCCTCAGCTTGCACTCAGGTCCTGGAAAGTTCTTTGAGGCCAGATGGAGGTGCTTGGCCCATACAAAAGTGACTTAGTTTGCAATGAGATGGGTGTCAGGAGGAGCAGCAGCAGGTGCTCAACAGTTTTCCGTAGAAAGATGCTTGCTTGGCTGCATGCATCAAGATATATTTTGGAGCCTGGCTGTAGACACACTGATTTGAAAACGGAGACTTTGAGTCTTAAGAGCAAAATATGCTAAAGAACGGTTTTGCATGGTTCCTCCTAATGATCAAAAACTGATATTATTTATTTTACTTGTACTAAAAAATAACTTCAATAAGATGTTCTGTGTTGGCCAATGGATATAATTTAGGACCAGACATTGGCAGCACAGGACAGAGAAAGCAGGAGCTAGTCAAATCTTTCCCCCAGTCTTTGATCCAAAACATGAATATTCCTTTGATTCAGAAAGGGTTTGGCCAGCCTTTTTCGCAAACGGTTGCACATCTCTGCGCTTTCTGGCTGGGGGAAGTGGAAGTGGCAAAGCCTCAGATACCTGGGAACCAAGAGCTGAAAACTCTCCTGGAAACTTCTCATGGTCTAACGAAATTCCCGGGCCAGCTTCCAGTCTGAGCGGATGCAGACAACCAGCCAAACTGAACCACCAAATCTGTTGAGATTCAGCCATCATTTACTAAAGACGACTGAGATTTTTGAGGGAGTTTGTAGGAGCTGAACACCCAAATCCCTTTAAATCCCAGTGGGACTTTTGCTCCTCTCTTTCTTGTACTCTGCTGAAAATCCTTGTCTATTCTCTTCAAATATTTTGAAGACCTCAGGCAACATTTTCATGATTGATATACCTCTCCACCAAAATTACAAAAGCACAGAATTTTAGCTGCAGTTGCTGAAAATGTGTCATTTAACACACCTACCCAAAAAGCCCCAGGCTACACCAAAACCCTTGGCCACAGAGAGCCCTGTGCTGTCGCAAGACAGGTCTAACTCTAGGTACCCCAGTTTGAAAACTTCGGCCTTAATGCGTTCAGAAAAAGTACATTGTTGTTTTAAAGCACATTATTCAAACACTGAGATGCCTTTCTACTGGGAGCAGTGTTACAAAGCCGATCTCTGCCTGGATGCCTAGTCCAACATGGGATCTGACAATTCACATGTAGGAAAAGCCCTCATGCATTCACAGTTTTAGATGACCTCCATATATTTGTTTAAAAAATAATTAGGCTTGCTTAGCTTTTGTACTGTTGCATTTTCCTTTTTTTTTTTTTAAAGTAGCTTTTCCTGTAGCACTCCCAGGCCAGTACAATGCTGGCTTTTAAAAGTTATTTGTCTGTTACCAGGCAGTTTTAAACTTTTACTTCCTAAGTCCTTGCAAACCAGCAATACAAGGAGACTAAAAAAATCTCCTGGGGATTGTTTTTATAGTAACAGTGAAAGCTTAAAATGTTGCAGCGGCAGCCAAATTATTTTTCTTGTAGTGGAAACAATACCAACAACTGGAGTGTACATACAAAACAGTTTAAAGCTACCCATAAAAATGACTAACAAATGAGTGCTACATTTCTTTTTATCATTTACTCTTTATAAAAAGTGACAGTTTGAAGGCTACTAATTTGGCAAGCTATTTCCCCTCTATAGCCATGGTTGTTCAGTAATTAAAGGATATATAAAACATGGACATATACAGACTAGTATAGTCTGACATTTTTGTGTGGTTTAGGACACAGTCCACTTTCTTTCTCACCCACTAATGGAAAACTAGGCAGACATATGCAAACTTTAGCCATAGGGCAAAGTCTGATTCCAGGCAAAATTTTCAAGAACACACTCATGACTAAAGTCTAAGTCCTGTTTACCTTCTGTAACGCTCTTAAATTGTTCAGAATGAGGATGCCCAAAGACATGTAGTTAACTCAGGGCGTAGAGGAGTATTTTCTCCCATGACTAAACAATGACTTCTTGCACATGGCTGAAACCAAACATTTAAAATATTATTAACTACTAATGCTAACTGTTGAGAATTTTTTTTAAAAGTCATATGCGCTATCCTTATGTAAGTAATTACTTTTTAAAATCTATAACTAAGAATGGTACTTGTCATCACTTAAGCACCTCCGTCACTCTTTAAAATGGCACTTATGTTCTTAAGTCACTTGGGTTGGTTTTGAAATCTTTGCCTGATATTTTATCATCTATTTACTGGCAGCAGCCCTTTCTATACCTACAAGTAGTAAAAAATATATTGTAAAAAAAGTAAGTAAAAAAAAAATACTCTCCCTCTAAAAGTAAAGAGCTAAAAATAATACAAGACTCAGTTTAGTCAACATAAAGACAAAATAGAAAACCATTAGTTCAAGAAACTGAAATAAGAGAACTTAAAGCTCTGGCTGCAGAGCAGGGAAATGCTTCAAATGGGACTTGCAGCAGTTGCTGGTCTCATTCTGTGTCCACTGCAGTCAGTGGCTGGGCTCCCACGGCCGGTGCGGGGACGCTTTGTGGGCACATGAGAAGGTCAGGCAGATCCCTGGGGTGCTGCTGGAGGCTGGTGCCATGGCACGTGCCCCTCTGCATCCCTCTGTTGGAAGGATGTGCGATGCAGGACCAGTTACTCCGGGCACAACTATTTTACCTGCCCCAATGAAGTATTGAAGACAAGGGCAAGTATTTGATATGGGTTGTGTGGCTGTGCTCTGAACTTGATCATTTGTCCTTCAAATTCAACGTGCAAATGCTTCTCTGTTGAGCGTCTGAATAATGATGGTGTAGCTGTATATTTGCAGTTTATCAAGTCCTATAGAAAAGGAAAAATGGTTCATAGTCGGAAACTTCCCCAAAGCCTGTGTTAACTAATAATTACCTACTAATTTGCATTAGTACTGGCCATGAGACATAGACAAAAAAAAAAAAAAAAGTCCTGGTCCATAAGATTGAGATTAAGCCAATAACTTTCCAAAACAAAAAATGTCTTAGTTCTAAGCACTTTTCAAAATGGCCACCATTACTGTGAGAAACTCTGTTCCAGTGTATATAAAACATAGTGGAATAATAACATCTCATTTGATTATACAAAGTAGTTTTTTCCGTAGTGTTTCAGTTCTCAAAATTCCCAGAATACACTACAATGAAACTGTTCACTTGAGAAATTAAGTACCGTATGTGATAAGACAGTCATGTGAAATTTTTAAGCTGTCATTAAAAACGATTATAATTAGGACAAACTATATGAAAATGCTTTAAAATTGAGACCCTGGTGAATTAAAAATTAAGGGGTATATTATGTATTATCATGTTGAAGGGCAGGGATTTACGCGTGTAACTCCCATTAACACTAATGTGAGTTGCATTCATAAATCCCCATGCCTTGCGATGAGCATACACCCCCTCGTTTGTTTTCGCTGAACAACCTCAGCATTCGCAGTACTCCAATACAATACCTCTGCCTGCGGAGAAGGAGCGGAACGGCAAATCAGAAGTTTAAACTGCTTTGCCTTACAAATGTAGGCCCTCAGATACAGCCAAATGTAATTCATCTAAGCACTCGCTGTACTCCCATGAGTAAGATTTACTCATGAAAAGTAACTGTCACAAAGTCTACTCTTCCCTGCAACTCCTCCTGTGCTTTTCCCCACGCTTAATAACTAGGAGTTGGGCTGCAATCGTTTTTATTATGTCTCTCCTAAATGTAGGAACCCTATTGCTGGAGGTGGGCTTGTAAAAGCATTTCAGTCGGGAGCCTTCAAAAGGAGCTGCGCTCACGGCAGCGTGCAATTCCCTCGTGGCGAGTGAACGTGCACCGTAATGACAGTGTACACAAATTAAACGCAGCTCTTACCCTGCTGGGGCCACAGGACTGACGTCCGAGCAGTGAACACTCTACCCAGTTGCCGCGCTGGGCTTTGGGTCACAGTCAGGTGAGGGATGAGCTGCTGGGCTTTAGGCTGCAAAGTGTTGCCAGTTCACTTTAGTTTAAGTCTCAGGATAGCCGGTGCTTTCCTCATAGCCCCAACATCAGAAATTATGTGAGTTTGTATCTTGGCTTTCACTGGAAAAAAAATGTAGCCCTTGTTCTTACAGGAGAAACTTTAATAAGTGAACCCTAAAAGTTTGTTGGTTTTTTTTAATCTTGATCTGTATATAGAAATATATAGTTTTCATGTACATGCTCACGGAGTCCATCTCATGCTCTCACCATCCAATCTGCTCCTTTTTACACCCTTGGGTTTGACAATACTGATACCACTAAGGTAAGCTAGTTCATCTGTAGCTTGGGGTTTGCTGAGAGTCTGCTAATAGCACTCAATAGAAATGTACTGCTTTTATAAATGAACCCATACTACTTCTATTTAAAATACAATAAAAGAAGGGTCATGTTACCACGCTATAGCTTACAGCAAAAAAACCCAACAAACCGCAGTTCATACCTCGTACCTTTCTATGGCATTGCAAAATTGTAATTATCCTAATACACCACTTTCTTTACAACATATTTTGCCTGGGCACAAAAAAAAAAAATCTAAATAAAATAGATATTTGTAGAGTCCGTACATCTCCTATTTTATTAATTAGCACCTGAGCAAAATGTTTTTCCTCCTTGTTGCCAAGCCAGAAAAAGCCCTGATGACTTTTCAAGCAAAGTAATGAATGCCAGGTTTATTTCTTTATTGGTACCTGTGGATTCTGTTGTATTGCTTGTTAACAGATGCAAGCGGGCAATATAACTATTACATCAGGCAATAATACAGAAACCCAGGCAGTTCCTAAGCAACAGCCCGGTACTGATTCTTGCCAGCTATTCTCTAGGATTCCCTCAGACACAGCAAGTGAAGAGGAGTTGGACAATATAGTCTAATTTTGAGAAAGGAATAAAGCATGAAACTGGTGATTTTCAAAATCATATTTTTGCAGATTTCTTACCAAATCAAAAGAGCTAAAATTGAAAACTGTCAAAAACATTTCAGCTCAAGAGCTGCATAAACTTTTCTATTGTTCAGGCAGCTAAACAGACACAGCTATTTTGCTTCATACCTTGCCCACAAAAAAGGCAAAGAATAAAGATCATAATAATAGAGCCTCTTCAGCTTGTTGGACTGAAACTGGATTTTGTGGTGTTTCCTTTTGCAGACTCACTCATCAATTTAGCCTAAAAGTAAAATATTTTTCATCTGTTCTGTATGAATTCCACGGTCAGTCAAATCTGGATGCTGATGGAAAAATTCATAATAAATCATTCTATTTAAGCCACATAGACTCTGTGTATGTGTGCGCACACATAATTTTGTCTGTACACAAGATAAAAAGGTGTATTTCAGAGCAATGTCATTCTCAGATGTCATTAGCCGATACAGTTTCTTAGCCTACGCATCGCATATTGTAAAAAAGACATCTGCTTTATATATAACTGGGTATTCAATGAAGCAGCAAAGCTGGGATCTTTTTTTATTATCCATAACTTTCCTTGCAATGGACCAATCCAAGCTTGGACTCTCTCAGTGGAGAACATTGTTTCCACACTTTGGTTTAGTCCAATATGGCACTCTGTGTCAAGCTCATGTTTTGAGCCAAACTTCTATGAAGGATAGTGCTCTTTCATCTAAGTATGAATAATGTCCTTTCAGAAAACAGTTTATATTTAGAATAAATAAGAACAGACATACATGCACATGCGCACACACTTATGGACCCAAATGAACATGCTTCCAGGAGCACAAACATGAACAAGAAGAAAATATTGTAAACCAGATGTTCTCCGAGTTTGAATGCTCCATTGGTTTCCATACACCATGTAAGGTTCTGGTCTGCTAAGGGAGCCAGAAGTAAGTTCGACATAGGAGCTTGCAGTGCTAACAGTTTTACCTTGCTTGGGAGGTGGGAAGTGGTGGCTTTCTTCACTGAAGATTTTGACTTTTTGCAAAAGAAACTGATGACATTGCCAAAACAAAATTCTCTGTTGAGATATTTGAGTTATGGGCCAAAATACTTTCCTTTTTGGCCCCCCCAAAAAAATCTAACTCATTCACGAGAACTATGGTTTGCATGCCTCGAGCCTCTTGTTCTCTGGGCTCATCTTCCCTCTTCGTATTTTACAGTAACGCATTAAGAGTGTGCAAGATGGGATACCGAGTTTCTGGGCACTGCGGGGTGCGTGGCTGAAGGGGCGGGAGGCACCCAGGCACCCAGGCTGTGGCTCCCACCACGGTGCCAATGCACTGGTGGTGATTCAATGGCTTTTCTCTCTGTTCTCTACCAAGCTGTTCCAGTTTTCAGGTGTTAGATATTTTTCAAATAAGCAATAAAATAGGGTTTGAGAAATAGACACTTTCTGCTCCCTCAAAGGGGAGGAGAAATGTGCATCTCAATGAAAACCCTATTTGCTATTATAAAACAGTTTTGGTGAAACAAAGTCACCTAACCATACAACTCAGTCCACATAATTTCCGCGTGTTTCCATCCACTCCTCCTTCCCCTCCCCTCCCAATCTCCAAGCCATTCTCTGCCTGCCTGATATATGTTGACATGAGAATTAAATCACTAAGAAGTATGAATGCTTTAGCTTTAACAGAAAGCCAGGTTACTATTCCTAGCATGGAAAGTTAAATGAAATCATTCTGTGAGTGAATTCCTATTGATTTCTTCAGGATTGATCAGAAACATTTGTCAAACTTTTGTTTTCTTTCTGTCCTACATCTTCTTTAGACACATAGTTAAACATACTAAGGAACGTTTACATTTTAAAAACGTGTTCTAAGGTCTTTATATAAACATACGTGTAATAAAAGTGACTGGTGATTTATATTATCTATATACATTCAGATACTTTATTTTCTAAGCCAAGGTTTTAAAAAAATAGGTGCCTAAATTCAGACACCTAAGTCTATGTTTACAGTCTTTGGTTGCCTGATTTTCAAACATGTTAGTACTCAGAAACTCTTTTTTTTCTGTTCACTTAAGGTGCCTAGAAGTTTTGGACAAAAATTACATGGGGCTGTTTTTCATCTATTAGAATCAGAAAGGGAAAATTAAAGAAGATTATAAACATACAAAAGATGTAAAGGCAAAAATAAGAAAACTATAAATCTATGGTGTTTTCCCACATTTAATTGAAGAAAATGAGTTGCATTGGTATAAGTCACATGAGTACAATCCAGCAGATTTATGCTTGCTAACTGAATTTGACCTAAAGCCCTCCTTCGAAGCATTTGTCTTTTCTCCTTTAGGTTCACATTGAGGCCTCCAGTTTTAAAAATGTGTGTGCACTCCTGCACCTAATGTATATGCATATTCAGTGTGACTGCATATGGAAATGGAGCATCCATGCCAACAATTTTACAGCTAACAGGCTTTTTGCATGTGCGAGTCTCTGAGGGTCGTATGCTATTGGGGTAATTGCGCATGTAAATCCAGCGGGCAGTCACACACACCGCTATAGCATGTACAGCTGCATTAATACTGGGGGTTTTTAAACCAGCTAGCAAAAGCAAGTGAGAAAAATGCTACAGTTTTAGACACCTGGACCTTGAAATAATAATAATAGAAAACCCCTAAAAACCGATTATGGATTTTGAACTGACGTGGTTCAGCTTTCAAAACCCGCCCCTGTGTCCCCCTCATAAACACAGGTCACTCTTACATTTAGGCACTGTTAGATTTGTGGTTTTAATTATAAGCAAATCATTTTTTGAGGCAGTAAACATAAACTGATGCTGTTCTAAAATCTAAAGGGAGAAAGTTAATATTAAAAAAAAAACCACACTAGGAAGAAATAAATAAATATATAACAAGAAAAAGTTAGTGGAGCAGCTGTGTAAATAATATGAACAATGTTAAAGAATAAAAGGAAACTGCCAGAGCCACTTGGGATGAGGAGGGAGCCTAAAATCACCAATTGCTCTAACTAGGTCTTGCTCGTTGGTTGTGCCTGGTTTTTTTCTGCCAACTCCAGGTCTGCCTTAGAAGGCACTTTCAAGAAAGGCACCGGAAGAAGGGAAGGAAAATGAGGTTATCCCATAAAATAATCTACTACTATTTGGTAAGGGCACAGGAATAGAGAATGAAGCAATGATTTAATATTAGGACTAGAAGGTGCATGAAGTAAGTAATTAGCTGAACATTTACTTCATTCATCAGCGCAGAGTAAATGTTGAATTGTGTTGAAGTCAATGAAAAACTGTTAGGGTTTGGCTGCAGGCTTTGCTGAATGACACCGCTTGTCCATGAAAATGCCCTGAACCTCTACACCAAGCTGCGTTTGTGCACCAGGAGCTCCAGACTTGGAAGCTAGCAAGGTAAGAAAGGCATCCTCTAATGTCCTGGGGGCAGGGGACTGTGGTTTTGGATCTAGTGGGTGAGTTCTCCATTCTTCATCTGGATTTTGTAACAGTTTTCAAGGCCTTGAAGCTAGACTAGGAACAGCAGAGAAGAAAACCTAAGTCATGCACATGTTCTTTTTGTTGGTTAGAAGTTACATATAGTATATCAGTAATATAAAATACCCTGGTTTAGTCTAACTAGAGATCTGTTGCTTGGATGTGTAAGGATGTAAACTGAATTTTTGAGACTTTACTAAAAGACAAGGTGCTAGGAAGAAATTATTAGTTAAATCCTAATGATTATTATTTGTCAGGTGTAATCCTTACTTTGTAAATGAATGCAAGGCTTTGAAAAGGAGCCAAGGATGCTCCCTCTGGACAGGAGCTCCATATTTCTCTGCACAGACCCAGTGCAAGGTTGAGGCCGTGCTGCTTTGCAGACATCAGCATGCTTTGATCACCACAGAGAACAGAACTATCTCTAGGGCTCAGGAATCTCCACATTGATTTACTCTGGCATTTATGATATTACTGTGTGGGAGAGATGGGATTTTTACGATGCTGATACCAGTCCACAATGTGAACTGGGTCAAGACCACAAGCAACTCATTTCCCATTAGTGCAAGAGCAGCTCCTTTATGGAGAAGGACCAAAGTTGCATGTGGACTGGACGTGAAAGGTGCAGAAAGACTGAGGAACTCATTAACATTTCCCTTGGCAATCGCATCCCTTACCATCCTCCTGCCTTTCCAGCAACAGGGCTTTGCAGTAGGAAACTCACCTCCCAGCACCAGCCCAAATCCTGCAATGGTAGCCAGGGTTGCTATTAAACAGCCAGACTGAGCTGACACTGCTCCTCAGCGCATTGCAGCATCCACTCAGTGCAGTGTAGCTGCTCTGCCATGTACCCAAGCTCACATATTGCCATAGTCCCCCCAGCGCAAGCTGAGATACGGCCCTGCTGTTACCTTGGCAAAGCAACATAACCTACATAAATGTGTACTGAAATTGCTTTGCTGTCCTGCTGCAGCTGTGATTATTGCTGGTACATGCTAAGCACCATGAGCCACCGTTGGGCTAAAAGTTGTCGAGTTACTAGCCCATGGGTTTGACTTAAACTGGCAAGGAGCCAACATTCTGCTGTAGATCTGCTGGAAGGCAGAAAAGAAACCTGGTGAAGAACAGTCTGAAAAGACTCCCTTTGTGCCAGTATGCTAAGTAGAAAGTCACTGCTGAATACACATGGGCCAGATCCAAAATCTGTTTAACACTGTGGGAATTTTTGCACTGACTATGATGGCCTTTGCTGCAACCCATGGGCTCTGACCTTCCATATCCTGTGCAGCGGTACAGTCATCTTTGTGCAAGAAAATTAGGTGCATTATAAGCATGGAATTACCTGCAAGCTCTCTAGAACTAATTTGTGTTGTTGACATGAACAAATGAAGGTACAGGACAAAAGAGACAAGATCTGATACATCTACAAGGTAAGTCAGAGGCCAAAACAAATGTAAAGAGTTAGTTTGGAGAAATCTGTAAATAGCAAGAAAAGGGAAATAATACCACTTGGGGAAAATTTTCAGGCCAGTGAAATCCAGGGGATTTTTAACCATTGATGTCAGTGGGAGAAATACTGACATTATATAAAGCACATGAATGTTATGAGATGCAAAGACTTTTAGGAATGAGGTCAAGCTCGTTAATTGTTTTCCAGCAGATTCATCATTCCCAGCACAACATCCCATCCACTGACATAGCTGTTGTCCTCAACCTGGTTTCTTCCCTTTGCTATCATATTTTTGCATGAAGGTGGTTGCAGAATTACTGTGCCATCTCCTTCAGCAGTTAGGAGGGCTCATACTGGGGGAAGGCAAGTGTTTGGAAATCAGTGCCTAAGAAGTGAATGCTCCCTGTATGAATTCTTTCTCCGCTATGAAACATCTGAAGCCTGCCTGGTGCCTCCTCCATTTCCTGAACAAGGGCCATGGGGAGAGGCAAGCCAATGCAAACCGTGCTCCAGCAGGACTGGGCTTCTAGAGGGTTTCTAAGGGAAGTCCAGCTGGCACAAATTAAAGCAGCCTTGCGGGCCCTGGCCCTCACCAGCCACACTGGGCACTACCATAGTTATTCAAGGACGGTCATGCTCTCTTTGACTTAGGTAATACCGTTGACCCAGTGCCTGGGCCACCTTCATGAGCTTGCAAAGCATTTGCTGTTCCTTTTCAATCATGCTCCCATGTCCCCGCTTCATCAGGACGTGGGCAAATGCTTATTACTACTTTTGCACGATTGATTGACTGCAAGCTACATCCTTCCCTAGATTTAATCAGGATTTTCTCTGGCTAGTAGATGCTTTATTGCCCTTATTATGAAGTGCAGTTGCTGTATGATGTCAGATAATAGTTACGTTGGTTTGGGTTTTTTTTTTCAGTCTCCTTTGCCAAGTCTGAGTTACTTGCTTCCTGACTGAGTTGATTTGCTACCTTAATTTTTAGAACGTATTGTTTTAGTAGCTGTATGACTTTATGTGTGTGTGCATGAAAACAACCAAAAAAATAGTTATATTTCTAACTGAAATCTATCTTTCTATCTGTCTATTTATCTATCTATCTATCTAAATATGTGCATAAAGTAAGTAGATATTTATTCAATAGGGCAATGATGGTCTTAGAATTTAATTACAACCTGCGTAAATCTGGTGTTCTAAATTGCTGTCCCATCCTGCAGCAAGAAGATGTAGAGGACTTACAGAACGATAAAGCACCTCCATGTAGCTTTTACCTGCTAATAGCATTTCTGTCATTGCAAGATCTGGCAAGAGAGTCAAACACCACATTTTCCCAAAGGTATGTAAAGCATGCAGAACTGACGGAAAGATTAACAAGTTTTCTGTGGAAGGAGCGTACATCTGCTAGGGTGAGGAGAGCCTTCACTGATGTGCCACTTGTAAATGCATATGAACTCTGTAATAGGTGCGGTGCTTTTTCTCAACAGCTGCAATCTTTTCATTGTACCTCTTTTGCTGAATTCAGATAAAAGCACTTCATCATCAACAAATCTAATATCTGTTCTTGTCCCACTTGAAAGGGTCAAATGAAATTTCCCACCAGAGAACAGAAAAACTGAAGCTGCCTAGTGAGTTTGGGTGGCAATGTGCCAAGAGAGAGGGGAGGAGAGGTAGTGTCTCCGATGCCTCAGAAGAGCAATAATGTCAAGAAGCACAAAAAAGCGCTCTCCAGGCTTGCACACAGTCACGCGGCAAGAGCGGCAGGGATAGCGGGGCAGCCAGACGTGAGCTATGAAATCGCTTCCCTCCTGAGCTGCTGGGCCAGATCCTCCTCAGAGACTCCCATTCAAGAGATCAGATGAAGCTATTTGAGGTTGCTGTCTCATGGTGGAGGAGGTCAAGAGGCAGGGGTGCTCAGGCTGGAGTGGGAGCCTGCTGCAGAGGAGGAGAAGTCTCTTGCTGACGTGATGGTCGTAGGCGGTATTTCCAATATACCTGGTTCTGCAGAGAGCAAAGGTTCAGGAAGCTGGAGGGGAAGAGAAGATGGAAACTCTTCTCTCTGAAGTCTCTCTCCGGTCGTGCATTGCCCAGGATGCTCGTTGGAGCCTCTATACCATATTGAGAGAAGGACTTAAAAATGGCTTACTTTTACAATAACAGCACCAAACCATTATAAAAATGTACACACATCTTCAGCAGAGTTGCAGCATATGTTATTGTGTCTAAGACATTTCAGTCCTTTACACCAAACGCAGAGTCTATAGATTTCTAGCAGCTGAAGGGGGAAGCAGATGTCTATTTAGCCCATTCACGTGTGCACTTAAGTGCTTGTAAATATTTTGCTAGGTCAGCGCTTCTGTGTGCTAATGAGCCACACGTACCAAAGTGTCCATTTCCCAGGAGTCTGTGCTTTGCACGTTCTCCCAAGCCTCTCCAGCATCAGTGCAAGATGTTCTTATTTGTCTTGTGCCAACCATTTCTCCTAGTGTCCCTGCAGAGGCAGCTGCCCTTCTACTGCAGAAAACAAGTTATCCTGATAGTAGCAGGGCCAGTCCTTTCTGCAGGATGTAGCCCAGCTCACCAGGGACACGGTCCTTGTGCAATGCTTCCTGATACCTTCCTAGATCCCAAACCTGGAATGAAAGCACACGAAGAAGTTAGAGACCAGACGTGATTAGAAACGAGACCATTTTAATCTTTCAAGATAAAGCTGTTAGGGTCTTCTTTCAATTATTTGCACAGGCTATGGAATAATAACACCTAGACAACTGCCGCACTGTAAACTTGGGGTAAGCCTGTGGCCTGTTGAGGGCAGGAGATGGGAAGTTAAGGCACAAAGAAGGAGGCACCATAATGAAGAATAATAAAGGAGGAGGCACCATAATAAAGAACATGGAGTAGCCCATCACTAACACCCTCTTCCCATATCAGCAATTAGACTCAGCTATGAGAATAAAAGGGACCTTGGCTGCGAATGACTTAGGGCAGCATAAATATGTATTATGAATTTTAGACTCAGACATAATTAAATGCCATTTGTCAGATCTATGCTTGTTTTTCATTTGAGTTTTACAGAATGAATTAACTAACAAAATGTGCCTCCGATTCTACCATAACAAATCATTTCTCAGAATGGTTGCCTCCAAGCAGCAGCGAGAGAGTGACTGGGGGGAGTGACCTTCTGCTGTGAGGTTGTCACGTTCCAGCAGCGCCCTGAGTGGCAATGACAGCCTCAGTAATGGGGAGCCCGTAGTGGCCTGGCAGTCTTGTTGATAACTTGTTAATTTATTTAGTGCAGCGGTGCAGAGGGGAAGATCTGGAGTAAAGGGTGGGGTGGGCTGAGCCTCAGGGTTGAAATATGTAAATATTCTGGTTTTAAGAAAAAAAAAATGTCTTGTTCATTGTCACTGAATGAGGTTGGTGACAGGTGCCACTGGCAAGCAAATAGGCAAATGTTTGTACCAATGCGGCTTTCATTAAAAAAAAGATATAGCAAATGTATGGTCAGCATGTGCGTAGTTTGGGTAATAGAGCAATAAATGCTCCTCTCCTGGTCGTGTGAAAGCATGTTGAGGGCACACCAAGCGGCCGTCATTCTGAGCTGGGAGAGTCATAGGACAAGGAACAAATGGTCTGTTTGCCTTCAGCAGGCGAAAGAGGGAAAGAGTTAGAGACCATAGGTGAAGAGATTCTTTCAGTGCAGTTTAACTGTATCTTGAAGAGTTCTCTCACTTTGTTCTATGACATTCAAGCAAAGGCCCTTTTTATACTTAGCTAATTATTATTGTTAGCTATAACTTAGCTATGGTTTCTCAAGTGTTAAGAAGTGCTTAGAAATTTGTGAGTGATGCATACTTTAAAGGATCTGACATCTCCTCCAAGTGACAAGCTCCTTCCAGACACCAGATCCATTGGTAATGGCACAAAATGGATACCCAAAAATCAAAACGTTCACTTTCTGTTTGGAGAGTCTTACATGTTGTCCCTAGCAGAAGGCCTTCCGCAGCTGTATTCTTCATGCTGCATACTTCACAAACTTATGAAAGTTGTTTGTCTTATCAGGTTAATGAAAATATGCGACAATTACTTTAAAGAGAGTTGTAAAGCAACATTGGTAAACTGGTAAATCAAACAAATAAACCTGCTAAGAGTTGTCCTCTGTACAGCTCTGCAGACTTTATCCTTAAAATATCTTAAAGAAGATGGGGCAGAAAGTATTTAACAAATAATGTGCTGTCATTTGAAAAACAAAACCAGATGGTGGTGTTAATGTATCCAGTGACTTAAGCACAATGCCATGTGGCTGCAGGAAAACAATAACCCCCACACAGCACAATCCTGCAAACCTGAAGTCATATAGGAGGAGTTCTCCTGTGAACGAGAGGAAAGCAACAGCAGCCCGTGGCCAGTTATCAATAGGAGTATTGGCGGCAAGTATTGGATCTCAACCGTGAGCACAGCCATTCTCACGGCAGGCTGAGAAGGAAGAGCAAATTTTCCTCTTCCCCAGCGAAGGAAGCGGTGCTCCGGGCTCTCTGCAGGCACCCCGAGCTGCAGTCACGCTGTCCACGTGTGCCGCCGCGGAGGTGTCCAGGGAGCCTCTTCAGCCACACATCTTCTTTTTGCTCTTTGCAGGCCCTGCATGTATTGCTGCAGCTGAGCTGCGTCCCACAGCTTCTGGAGGATTTGGAGCGCACACGGGACACCTCTGCTCTTGACCTTAATACATGAACGTGCATGAGGAATTTCCCCTGAACATTTATTATCCCTGGTACCATAGTCAACAGTTGGCTGGGTAACTGAGCAAATTTACTTGAACTCTTTATTTCCCAGGTCTTATTTTTCTAAGGAAGGCAATAAATCAATGACAGGAAAAGTACTCACCAGGCAGAAATTGGGTAGCTCCATGACTTAATCAGCACTGATTAATGCCGGTCGGGAATCTATCTCTGCATTTCTTTGGAATACATTTTGGAAAGTCTAGTAGTTCCTAGCAGAGTTTTGCATGAAAAATTAAATTACTTTCATATTCCTGTCTCTCCTTAACTAGTAAGTTCCTTGAAGTTCACACCATCTTTCCGTGTAGGTACGTATGGGCCAGTGCGTGGACCAGTGCTCCCTTGAGAGATGAAGGCAGGATTTCAGCGCACAGATGATCGCTGGAGAGCCCAGCGCCAGGTCTGGGTGACAGGCAGCAGAAAGGCACGGACAGCCGCAGCCGGATAAGATGCTTCTTTTCCTCTCTGGCTGTAACAAACTGGAAACACCAAAGATACGTCAGAGAGAAGCAGTCAGAGGTAGGGACGGGGGACGCAGCTGCGTCAGAAGCAGCCCCTCTGCGGGGGTGGAAGAGGAGCCGTGACTCCTGAGGAAGGTCAAGGCCAGCCAGCAAACAACCCGGGCAAGAAACCCCCAGACGGACGAACAATCCAGACATCTGGTGAGATCCCGGCATCGCTGCAATCAGGGAGGTTTTTGGCACCGACTTCGACACTGCCAGGATTTCCCTTGTAATTAGCAGTGTGCAGCCCGTCTGGGGAGGATGTTCCCTCCGGAAAGCTGCTGGAACTGGGCTGCAAATGGAGCTTAATCTCTGTGAAGCAAAGAATAACACCTAGTTAGTCTCTGCCCTCCGGAGTATGAGAAAAATGCTAACTTGAACTCAACAAATATTAGATGCTACCGATAACTATTACTAATGTCTGGCTTGGTTGCTGCCAAGATTTTTTAGGTGCTCACAGTGACTACTGAACGGCCTCCCAGCACAGCACTGGGACAGACTGGGAGCAGCCATGAGAAGGGGTTCAGGGCTTGATATATGGCAAAGGGAGAGTGAACCTCCAAGCACGCAGAAGTGTTTGCGTACCCTTCTTTAGCTCCAGCAAGACAGGGGGGCACGTACGAGCCAGGCAATTAAAACAGTGTATGATATAAGGCTCAGACTAGTAAGACTATCAACAGTAATAGATATTTCAGTTTCTGAAATGATCCAGCCACACACATACAAAATACCTGCACAATAGGGTTTTTCTTTAAAAAAAAAAAATTGTGTTGTTAAAGACCTTAGCTACCTGTATTTGAAGATCGTTGTCTGAAAAGATGAAAAACATACATTTTCATTTCATTTCAGATTAGCATGGTAAACAGCTAGATCTGTTCTTTCAAGTGGAGCATTCAGCTCCATTTGTTAGCTTTGTTGCTGATATTTCACCTCTCTTTTATTTACTTAACATAGTTTGACAAGAAATTCTCAGTGAGATAATATATCTACATGAAAGACTGGCTTGAGGAACAAGTCCAGAGGTTTCAGTGGGACAGGATCAATTATTTATGTCTTTGCCATTTTGGTCTGCCTCCATTCCATGGAAGAGCTACCCAACCAGCTGAACATTTTTGTTAGAAAATTATATTATATTTTTAGAATTAAAAAAAAGTGTAACATCAGTGTAAATCAGGATTGCACCCACTTGGAAAACAAAAATCAAATCACAAGTGATGGAAGCTATCACTCTGTAAAACAACGCCCTCTCCCCAGCCAGGCAGGATGGCCCCTGCTGCAAGGAGCTCCCAGTACAAAGTGAATTAGCAAGTTTGCTTTTTGCCACACAAAATTAGACAAACTGTATAGAAGTCAGCTTGATTTCTCCTGAACAGCACAGCAGAAAGGATCCTTACACAGCAACCAGCTGGTTCAAGGAGTTTCTGAGGCTGAACTAAGGCAGCTGATGGAGGACATCTACATTCTTCAATAAATAACAGAAAGAAAAATTTCTTACCTAGACTGGATGGCTCAAATACATAAAACAGAGCAGTTTCACATATAGCCCATTCCAGCTCAAACCAGCACTGAAATCATAGCCTGACGAGACCCAAGTCACCGGAGTTTGCTATGTTTCAGCAGCATATGATGGGACCGTGCCTAATATTAATCTAGAAGCAGGCACACGCGCGGTAACCAAAGGCTGCAGGTACAGCAGCGCGGCTCCAGCTCCTGCATCAGCAACACACGAAGTGACGATGGGAAGTTTTTACAACCTGAGAGCGCTTTGTCAGTCAGAGGTCAATGAGAAAGGATAAAGAATATGAAAAAAGGCATAAATAAATAGGGTAGAGAAATGAGAGGGAATGGGTAGTGAATTTCAAAAATAAATAGAGAAACCAAAATATACTAAAAACTTACCCAAAGAAAAAGCCAGGCCTTCATGATGTTCCTGTATGAACCTAGGTGAAATCTCCCCCTCACTTTGATGATGGAGAATCGGGTCCTTAGGAAAAGGAGGAAGTTTGGACATAACGAAAAGAAAGAATGTACTGCAAAGTGAAGGAAAATAAGTGAGCAGTGCCGTACAAAAATAACGATTCAGTAGCTAGTAGGCAATATTGTCATCTCTGCACACATCCAAGGACTTAAACTCTGGCTGAGGATCTTCACCATTAATAATAAGAAAGAGCAATTTAAACTATGGCTTTTTTCATTGTGTTTTATACAGGTTTGGGGAATATATTATCAAAGGTTCCAATTCTAACCAAAGTCCACAGGCATCATCACCTGTGGTCAGGCCCTGGATAGAAAGATCAGAGCTATCTTTGCGTAGCCCTACCACCAAAACCAGATCAATCAGAAGTACCTCAAAAGGAAATATTCTACAGGGAACAGATGAAGATGCATTTAGAGGAAATAATCCCCATTCAGGATGCCATTATTAAAAGAGAGAGATAACTATCAGAGCTAAGATATGTCAGGGCAACCTCGTTGACATGGGACTGGAGAACTTCTACTGTAAAAGCAGAGAAACTAGGTCAGTGCTTTTTGAAGAGAGGAAAGCTCAGGGTGGACATCATTATTTTATATATGATTCTAAGGGGAATAGCTAGGAGAAATGTCAGAAAACTAGTGTCAAATACAAGAACAAATGGACAGGCTCTAAGAAAGGGAAATGAAGAGAAACTAAAGGAGGCTTGAGCTCAAAGGATATAAACATTTCTGTACACACTAAGTGGGTGATGCAAGAGCTGGGTTACAGAAAGGGCTAATAAGAGCAAGCAATAAGGGTTTGGGAAAGGAGAAGCTTTGTGGGGTACAGCCACCTGAGATTAGACAAATCTGTCTCTTGATCTTGGTCTGTCCCTAGAGTTGCCCAAGTTTCAATCTCAAAATTACTTTGAGATTCACATGTAGTAAATCTCTGTGCAAGTGCAATAGATTGAAGTGACAATTCAGTTTATCGCTTGAAGATAAAACTCAGAAGAACATTTGCCTTCTAATTCTATTAATATAAATGTAATTGCAAGAGCTAATTCCAATTCAAATGTTAACTTATAAGGGTTGGTGGCGGTAGCAGCCTACAGAGAAAGACATGGTGCTGGAATCCCTGATCCTTACGTTTGATCAATAGTTCAGTGTTAATAGACTTTATTTATGAGTTGGAGCATATGGTTTGAAAATGAGCCTAATAATTAGGTTGCATGTATATAGACACACACTTCTCTGAGCACTAGAATATTTGCATGTTGCAGTTGTCTCTAAAGAAGAAAGAAAAGCCTCTCTGTGGTGTAACAGATTAGAATAGTCTTTATTTCCAAAAAAAAGCAGAATGCTAACTATCATGCAAGTGCAAAGCACAACTTCCAGAACATGCTGCTTTAAACACAGATCAAACCAATACTCTTCATTCTAAGTATCTAAGATGTATACCAGTCACTAGGAAAAAAGAGGTAGATTGAGGAAATAGCCTGGGGCAAAGGGAATATGAAGAGAGGAGAATCAGTGGACTGTGTAGTCTAGGGCTCTTTTAGTGCATCTTTTACTCTACTGCATTTTCTTATCCTCCAAAATTTAAAGGCAGAAGTTCATCTGGTAGAAATAAGCATGGCATTATTGAAGCTGATGGAGCTAAGCTATGGATCTGGTCCCAAATATGTATTCGAATACATGTAAAGCAGAAAACAGGAAGAAAGGTAGCATAAACATAATAGACCCAACAGCCCCATTGAATATGGGTCAAATTCTGAGATCCTGTAAAAACTGTAATGGCAGCCCTGCTCCTTGGGAATTTTCCTTGTTTAGAATAATAACATTTTTCTACTGTATTACCTTGGTCTGAGTAAAGTCACAAACCTTCCTCCCTTCTAGCTCAATGGTTAAACAAGAGAGAGTTTGAAGTGAAAGTGTGCGGACAAAAGAGTCCGAGTGTGCTATAGCTCTGTCCCGTTCCATTCTGCTCAGTGGTAGCAAAAATGTACCCGCACCTTACAGATCATAAAAATCCATGGCAACGAGATGCTCAGAAATTTGGAGTTCAACAGAGGATTTGCTATGCACGTTTTGAAAACTTTCACAGTATCCTCAGATCAGTTTTGAACTGCCAGGATACGATACTGAGATGAACTGGCCCATCTCAACCACTGTTACAGCCAATGAGACATTATGTTGACAAGGAACCAAAAATTTGTCACGATGCTGGGAAAGAGCAAGATCACAGAAGTGAGTGATACTGATCAAAGCAGATGAGAGTCAGGAATGTTTATACAGGAGATGCAAACTCACACACATACCTCAGCGATCTGAAGCCATCAGAGTTAATATGCTGTCTATTAAAATTTGGTCAAATACAGCACCTGTCATAGCACATACAGGAAAAGTGTTTCTTAGGTCAATCTTACACAAGAAGAGCGAGGTGTAGGAGGGGAGCTAACCCTAGCTGGCTGGGAGTGGGTGCGTAGCCTCAGCAGTGTTATCTGTGCACCTTGTCTTCTCCTAGGCAGCAAACCCCAGAGGTTATTGCAGTACGTGGACGTTAGTTTTACTCCAGCATGATAATTTCTCACATTCTTAATAATATTTGAATGTCTAGCTTGCTTTAATATTTGTCTTCCAGCAGTATTCTGCTAGGAAGGGGAATGCAATGCTTGTGTTTCACTGCTTGTCTGCAGCAGAGATGAGCTTGGAAACGGGTTTCCTATAGCCAGAGCTCTCCTATAGCCCAGGGCTCTCGCCATCCAGTTGCACCCTCGTGGATCAGTGCTCGCAGGAGAACCAGTGGCAGCATCCTGGCAGCACAGCAGCCACAAGGCTAGTACCGCTGTGCTAATAATCTGCTGCTGGTTTGCTAGCATATGTAACAGTGGTATCAGGAATCCTTAAGACAGGTACTGTACTGAAGAAAATATGATGGCCAATGAGTTTTCACCTCTCGCTAGGTGCTTAAAACAACATGCCATTACCATAGCAGCTGGGCACTCTGTGGGAAGATCTTTCATGTCTGATTCATATACAGGCTATCACAAAAGATTACTTGTATTATTGTGTGTCCTTAAGCAATAGGAAAGCAGTGGATTTGTATTTCGGGCAGTCCCAAATGTCATTGTTATTGTCCGTGCCATTGGTGTCTACCTTAACCTGAACTTTGAAAGCTCACTGCATATCAGATAGTTTCAGAGCAAGCCCATGTTCTTAATGAGTAAATGAAGTTACTGTTACTTTAGTTTATTCTAAGTGTTGAACCCAGCATGGGATCTAACCTGGAATAGTCATCTTGAGAATATTGCGGTGGAAAGTAGAGCGTAGGATTTAACATTGGAAATTAGAAGTTGATCCTACTTCTTATACAAAACTGAGATTGACAAAATTGAGGTTTATCTACATAAACCTTTAAACAAAGATGTGGCTCTGAATCAAAATTAGGGAACTGGAGAAATGAAGTTGAGGATTTTGTTCTCTTAAAGGAAACTTGCCCAGCAAGACTGTCAGCAGAAAGAGCTGCCACAGCGGAGAGCTAAGCACAGACGTTAATGGAGTCAGTTCTTTTTCTAGAGGTCAATTTTGAATAAATCAGGATTGTTTAAAAATGACAATTATTGATTAATTAAATTTATACTTGGAGCTTAGCCCTCTTAGTTTTGAAGAGTCTGTACACAAAATTGGTATGAATGACCAATTGAAAGAAAAAAAAAATCATTATTTAATTAACTGCTGTTCAAATTGGATCTAATGCTAGCAATGGTTTTGGAGGTCTGTGCCCCACAAGTCCAAATAAAGGGGCTTTTGCAAGTCTCTCTCTGCACTCAAATTCCATAAAGCAGCCTACCCTGTGTCTGACTATAAAGAATAGTATGTCCATCTCCAAAATGTGATCCTCGAGAGACAGAGTGAGATAGTTTGAAAGTAGCTTATGGGTCCAAAAGTCCAACAGCAAAATGCACAGAGCTGAACTGCACGGCTATACAAGCAGTTTCTAGACTGACGTGACTGTAGCTGAAATGTAACTGAACAGTTCTCTGAAAGAGAAACACTCAGCACATAAAAACAGGAGTATCCAGGTACCTAAATTGGAGATACTGCTGCAGCTGTATGCCTGATTCGCATCGCACCAGCTCGCTTTGTGCCAGAGCTAACGTGGGAGCAGGCAGGATCAGGCCCTTTGGATATGGAGGGGAACCAGCTGGAAGAGGGAAAGGCAATGTGGTACCAAACGCAGGGTGCTGGAGGCGAGTGAAAAAAGAAATGAAGGGGCACCCCATTGGCATGAAGTGATACGCTGTCACGGGCAGCTCCCAAGCTGATCCCACACTTAAAAATAGATTGACGTTTATCCAGGAGGCGAGTTTGTTATTCTGTAACTACAGCATTTTCTATTATGTTTGATAAGGGAAAGAAGATTGGATCTTGGTCAGAAATATAAAAATTCGTCTCCTGGCAGGGGATAATAGCAGGAGAACAGGGGCAGATGACAACTGCAGATTTAAAAGAGTTCAGTGCAGTCCCTGGCAAGGAAGACGCGTTCGGTGCTGGGCTGAGACGCCGTCCCACGCTCGTGGCCGGGCCACCCCTGTGGCCCCCAGGCTGGGGCGTCCCGTAGGCAGCAGCCCCAGCTGTGCCCTGCTCCTCTCCCCTCCATAACTGTCCCTCTTGAGTCACTCTGGGCAATTTTTGCTGAAAGTCAACTTAATATCACACAGAAAGTCGTTAGAGCAAGAAAGACAGGGCCAATGCACCAGTAAGACCTTGATCTAGTGGAAGTATTGGGGTGGAATCAGGATTAGGACTGCAGCGTGCTGTGCGCAGTGTGAAGGAGGTGTTAGCTGCCGGGGGGTGTAACATATCCCTAGATGGACGTGAAGAATGCACTGCCTGGCTTTTGCAAGTGCACGTTAGGTAGTGCAAAAACCTTAACTTTCTGCAAAAATCCAAAGCTCTTTTGTTTCAGTGTATAACTGTTGATCTAAAATGGGAGTTCTTGTTTTCTAATTCACAAAGCTTAAAAGATCGCTCATTTTATATTAAAATGATAGCCTTTGCAAGAGACCTTCAATCTAATTAAAGCCAGGAGATTAGCATCCCTTAGAATATTTGCAAAGCCTGCAATGTGAAGTTAATGAAATGTGTACACTTTTATAAAGCTTTAATTTTTAATGAAATAATTCAGGACATGGACCCTGCTCCTCTGCCTTACCTGCTTCGTCCAAAACAGGGACTGTTTACAAACAACGCCAAGTTCTGGGGTGAAGAAAACAGAGGACAAGATAATCGAAAGGCTTCTTCATAACTACTACAAGCCTGTCGTACATCTCTTCTATTCAGCCTGAGAATTTAAGTGTTCCTGATTAATAATAATGAATGAGAATATAATTTTAGAGTGGCAGTCATTTCTTAAGGTTATGGATATGTGTGTGTATATATAAAAAAAGTTTTTTATATATAATATATAATGTATACTATATTTATGTATATAAATGCGTATATATATCTGTACATAATAAATTATATACACAATTATATATAAAAACACAGTGACTGCTAAGGGACCTTAAATAAAGCAAATAAGGCAAAAGAGAGGCCAGTATTGCAAGGGAATGTCTCATATTTGGAGAAAGGGGCTGAGCGCAGAGGTGGGGGGAGCAGCCAGGGCCGTAGCCGTCTGGTTCAGAGGGGATGGCCAAAGGAAATCCTAAGCAATTCCAACCATCTTTTAGGCTAGGCTCCTCTAATGATGGCCCCACTCCTCTGTTATCGCTTGAGAAGGAGGAAAAGAGGAAAAAAGCTGAAGCACAGAGAAGCAAGCCCTGTTCAAAGAGACATCTGCTCTCCCCGGTGTCGTGGGGCGGTGTGTCCCCGGGGGCCACGCGCACCCTTTCCAGGGCTGCTTTAGGAACAGCTACGCCATTAGGGCTATTTACTCTGTCTGCTGCTTTCACCCTTTGCATTACTGTCTCTGAATTTTGCCACCGGAAAGTGCTGGCTGTTGCATTCAAAACAGTAATTTTTTTATAGCACCAGCCCTACTTTACATTATGCTTACTGGATCTTTCTGAAACCTAAATGTTAGACTATCCTAATCTTGCTCTACATTTTAAAGCTGAAAGATAAACCTGTTGTTTAATGAAATTCACAACACTACAGGAATAGTAACCATTGTGTTTCTTCATTTCAAAGAACGGCTGAAATCTAACATCTGGTGTAACTGTACAAACCTGACCTTAGGTCACGGTAAGTATTGTATTGTTGATGATGGATACGCTTTTTTCATTACCATGCTGTCTCCATTCTTTCAGCATCCATGCTGTGAATCCCCAGTTATAGCCAGGACTATTGATAAATACTGATTTTTAAAATACAATTCCTTTTTTTTTTTTTCCCCCACTTTTAAGCATGCATTGTACGATTTTTTTTTAAATGGCTCTTCTAGTTTGTTGTCAATAATATGCTATTATATGAGCAAACTCTTCTGCATGATAGCTCTAACACACAATGATCAAGGATTATGTGTCTGAAGATGCAGCTATGATCCTAAAAGAGCAGTGTCACAAAAAGGTGATCCTCTACGTCTAATGCCTTCCCCTGTACTTTCCTCTTTGGATGCTCGTTTCCTTAAAGCCCTTGTAGGACTAGGGTTTAAGGTTTAAATTGTGAAACAGATGTGGACACCTGTGAATGTGTCTTCGCACATCTTTGTTTCAAGATTTGAGCCCCCGTGCAGGAAATGAGGCCTTGCACTGTCCTGTATAATTGATGTCCATTATTTCTAAGGCCTGGGGTAATATGGACTAGATGGGTGACTGTGAAGCAGCTCACAGAACTGTAACCAGGGGTCCCTGCAAGCCCAGTGATGTACCAGTCAAGAAATGAAGATATTGCCCTGGCAGCTGGAAGTTCTGGTCAAATCTTAACTACATAAAAGCCACCAGAAGCTCTGCCACTGAACTGGGAGAGAGAGGGCAGATTTTAACCATGATTTGTTTGCTTTGCTGAGCATATCTATCCCCAGAACCTTTCTCCCCATTTCTTTGCAGCTCTCCAAGAGCTTAACAAGACTTTTAGCACCATAGCTTTAATTTTTTTCCCCTAAAGCTATGAAAACTCAAATTTATGTTCCAGTCCTTTGGGCACCATGAGCCCAGGCTCATTCAGACTTGACTCTTTAGGACAGAGATGCTGTCTGGGATTGCTGGACACACCAACAGCAAAGGGGAAATGTTTTCTTTCCTAATCCCTATGCAAGGTTGTAATGCACATACTGTGTTCTCCCTAGGTGCTAATATTGCTTCATGATGTTGCTGCATCATGAAGCAGTGGTAAAGCAGAATATCCTTGGCTCACCGTGCTGCCTACGGAGCCGTGCAAAATGAAGTTTTGACTCCCTGAAGTCCCTACACTTTCGCTAACCCAGCACGGAAAATGTCTGAAGGCGCGGCATTTACACTTTTAAGAAACATCTATTCATTTCGGTTCTGCCCAAGCTAAATAAGTTTATAGATTTGTTCATAATTATTTTTAGAGTAGAATTCTGTTTGTTTGACAATATCTGAAAAATTAAATACCTGGGGCAACATTGCTGAGTGCAGCTGCTATGTTGGAAACGCGGGGAAATACTTGCTGCAATTGTGAGGGGTTTATTTAATGCCTTTTAAAGCAGAGTTAACTCATTCAGTGAGGACAAGCTGTTTGATGGGCTGATAGCACTGCCCCCTCTGTGCGAGCTGCCCACCCCGTCCGGGCCGTACAGACAAGGCTGCGCTTCCCAAGGGCTGAGAGCAGTGTCAACCTTTGGCTTTTCTCTGCCCGTTCAGTTTACCAAAACACATACTGGCGCACACATGCCCCCCCTTAGAGATACTACTCAACAACAGTCTTCTTCCTTGCTCCAGATGTTCGTACTTTGCAGTTAAGCAGCATTTTTTCATCCAGTGACTTCAAAGTACTTTGCAAACCTTGAATTAAACCTCTCTGCCTCCGTGTGCAATAGGTACTGGTCCCTTTGGCCAGAGAAACAAAAAAAGGCACAAGGAAGCACCAGGAATCTACAACTTAAGTGCTTTTAAAGGGTTTTCACATAGGTAGCTGAACCAGAGGCATCTGAAGTCAGCAATGAAAACACAGACATGGGTCAGCCTGGAGCACAGAGATCCACGGCACGTTCTCCTGCAGCCGCACACCAAGGACGACAGGCGAAACCCTGGGCGCAGCCGTGCGGGTGGGAGCCAGCAGCATCCCGGGACGGCAGAGGGCTGGTGCTGGGTTTCTGTGCCATAAGGCTGCAGAAGGCTCCGGACCTGCCGAGCAGTGAACCGAAATGCACTGGCAGGACAGTTAACTAACCCACTATATTCTTCCCACCCATTCTGCACTTTCCATGACCTCTTCCTTTCATCGGTAAAAGTAAATTGAATTCAGCACCTTTAAAGACCCTGTCTGGATCCATAACATTCATAACCGTGCTGTAACCATGAATGAAAAGCTAAGCGAGAGTATGGTTTGTATCCAAGGGCTCTTTTGCGTTTTATATGTTTACATATACCAGCCAATGGTCAGCAAATAAGCGCCATGGCTTGTAATGAAATGTTCGAACCATCTGTTTTAATCTGCGATTTAATTTCACTGTAAAATATTAAAGTTGTTCCGATGGTTGGGTTGGTATGGCTGCTTTATATGAAAAGAATTGAGTATCCCAGAGCAATTATACTGCACCAAGCACATGCTATGGGTATTATATTCTGTATTGTTATTTTGTTCCATTAAAAACATTAAAAAGCCTTCTTAATACAGCATGACAGAGTTTTAGGTCTCTCTTTTTTGTTAGAAACAGGTAGCAGATGCTGAGGACAAACATTAAGGATCTTTTTGAAAACAGTGTGAATTTTTCAAAGTGCTAAAAATAAATAAAGTTTAAAAAAGCTAGCATGCAACCAAGCAAAGAGGGACTGAGGAAGAGGAGAAGATTTCCATGTCACACAGAGGAAAGTGCCCCGAGTTGGTGGTCAGCACGTGGCAGTGCCTATGTGACACTGTCTGGTTATTCTCCCGGCAATATATTAGAGTCCGCAGTGTCAGGAGGTAGCTGGGAGCGTGGTGCCGGCACTGCCTTTCCTGCCATGCTGTGGTTTATCAGGGTGATGGAGAGGCATTTCGCCTTAGTGTTGTCTCCTGCGGTGCCTTACATTAACAAAACAATCATTCCTTACGTGAGTAAAATAATAAAGTAAAACTAAGCTGTGTGAAATTATTTTACATCACTTCTGACACTGACTTTTGTCTTTACCAGCAGCTGCATTATGGCACAGGGTTAAAATACCTGCTCTTGTTTATGGCAGTGCTAAATTTAGGCGGCTGATCCCTCCTTTCTGTGCTCCCACATCATGTCCACGCTTGATCTCTTCAGGCCACTAAAGAGACAATGGCTGGAAAAGGAAGAAACCCCCCACAAACAACAATTTCAAATGATTTCCACTTTTTTTTTAGCAAGTGGGCAGGGTCAGTGCAGTGTGCTGCTGGGTAACCACTTTCTTATTTTCATATGGCTTGAACACTTATGTTCATGTTTGCCTTACGATACCCTGATGCCTTGAGATAGTTTTCACTTGAACAAAGCAATTCACAAACTCACACCTTTTTCTAGGTCCACCAGCACAGCAGGCCTGTGCTGGCTTGAAAGGACAGCCAGAGGTTGCACTTCCAGCAGGTACAAGTTGTCCCCCTGCCCCAAATTTCACATGTTACCTCGAACAAGTCCCATCACTCTCAATGAGCAGCACCCCATGCCATGGTCCCACTCTGCCTTGCTTCTAGGCTGTTCATCTGCTCCCGTGACAGCTGGGATGGATATAAGGCTGTAATGAAGAGTTTGTGTTGGTACCATTGGCGTACCCAAAACACAGAGCCTTTCTCCACGTGCTGTGACTCACGTGTCTGTTAGGGATCTGGTGAGAGGGACACGCACATATTTCCCCCGGCAGAAACTCCCCGTCTTGGAGGCAGAAAGCATTGCAGCCCCATGAACCCGGTGCTTTGGCTAATCTAAAGCCCTGTAGGGAGTCGGGGCTAATTAACTCAGTGCTGTGGCATCCTGACATAACTATATGGCTTCTGGGACCCAAGCTAGTATTTCTACCCAGCAATCTGCTGCGCTACGTGATATATCTGCTTGGCCAACGCTTGCTCAGGGTCCCCAGCACAGGACAGGGAGAGGCAGGGACTGCGCACCCCAGCTGCCCCCCACCCCCGGACTCTGCAGCAGTCATTTTCCATCGTACCCATGGCCACGTGTCGCTCGGTGTTATTTGGAGCAGTATGTGCTACTTGCAATGCATTTTCCTGAACATAAGCTGGAAATTACTGATTTTTACCTTACACAGCTAGTATAAAAGCACTAATGTCCTAATGAAGAGTCTCACTTAGCTAAATGCTTCATACAGCTGAGTAAAACAAAGAATTTTACTAGAGCTTAACCCAGTCGTTAATAAGCTTTTTAACCCTGACCTTTCAAATCAATGATCTACCACTGGTTTTACCTTTCAAGAAGGAATTCCATTTTCAAGTGATAAAACATATTTTGCACTCCTTACAATCTAATGATTATTCTCAGCGTTACTGGATATATGAGGCCATCAAACCATTAGAAGGTATAAAATGTATTAATGTACAGCATTCACGGCTACATTTGCTTTAGAGTCAATAAAAGGGAAACAATTTATAAAGGGCATTTATGCTCATTACAGAATATCGATAGATTGTTTCTCCCATCGTTTCTGAAGTATGAAGGACTCCTTTTCATGATGGATAGGAGAGGATTTGCATAAGCTCTTTGCTTACGCCCTGAACTTCTCCAGCACGGAGCTGTGTGCAGGGGTTTGTGGCCAGGCTTTGGGCTGGGATGCATGCGGGGTGGGACTACATGTGGTACCCACAAATTCTTCCTTCCCAGGGGGCTGAGCGTCTCAATTTGGGAGTTATTCACAGCAGCCATGTGAAGGCTCTATAGACAACTGAGGTGCTTTCAGCATCAGACATTAATTATCACAAGGCTGTGGGCAAATCAGGCTGAGGTTGGAAAAGAAGAAGGGCATTTATTTGTGAGGAAGGTCAGGGCTGGAGTACAGAAATGATGGCAGAGCTTTGCAGAGCACCTTCCTAAGCAGTAGGAGGACGAGAGAGGCTGCTTGACACGTACGGGGGAAAAAACCCACAGGAATTATGTGTGGGGTAGAAGAGGATATAGGAATACTGGTACTATAGCTAGAGGCAGAAATTTCATTGTTTGTCCTAGTGAATAACTCAATTAGCTGCAGAAATAAAATCTATGAAGAGACGAGTGATTAAGGCACTGGCCTGAGTCTCAGCAGACCTGGATTCTGTTCCTGGCTGTTTTCAGATTTCTGTCTGACTTTTGGCAAGTCTCTTCAACTCTCTGCGCCTTGGTTTCCCATCTGTTAAAGAGGAATAATAGTATTTCCTTTCTCTCCTGCCTATTCCAGCAGCAAGCTCTTCAGGGCAGGCACCACCTCTCTCACAGTGTGTGTACAGGACTTTGCCTGCTGGGGTTTCGAACCTTGCACTAAAGCAGGACATATAGGAACAGGGAGTGCCATGCCATAGAAGCCCACTTATTTACAATTTCTGATGACTAGAGGACTAAAAGGTATGCTATAACTCATTAAACAGATTTCTTAATGTCAGTTCTTCAAGGACAAAAGAAAAAAAAAACCAATCAGTAAATTAGAGAAGGAAAGTGATTCACATCTCTGTTAAGATTTGTAAGAGTCTGAACTTATCTTCCAAGGTAGAAATATCACAGTTTGAGAGAATGGAGAAAACATTAACCACAGCAGAAAAGCAGAGAGTAGGCCTTCTCCATTTCTGATCTTGCTCCTCTACACATCTGGCTTCTCTATATGGACTGACCTTTTCAACATTTCTCACTGACAAGCCGTCTTCTTGATTCACACGGTGGTTTCCTGGGCATGCATATGCTCATGCCCATCTGGTAGGGTGAAACTGTGCCCACTCATAGGCACACACACACACACACTGCAAGCGCGACTAGGTAATATCAGTTGCAGAGCACTGGTTTAAGAGGACAACCAGCAAATATATAAAATTAAATCTCAGCTGCAGAGACTTTCTGGTAATAAGCAGTCCCAATTAGAAATGCAAATGTCACTGAAAGGGAGCATGTCTGTTGACAGTAGACTTTGAGGAAAGCTTTGGTTTTAGTGCTAGTAAATTAATCTTTAATTATGAGCATGCCTCACTTCTGAAAGAAGTGCCCTACACACGCTGAACTGACAGCATGCGAAAGTTTCAGGCTGTTGCTTTCTTCTGTCAAATGAAACGTCCCACCCCAAAAAAGCAGAGGAGAGCTTTGTCGGCTGCTGGTGGATTTAGTGCTCTAGTTCAGCTCAAGCTGGGGCTGGCCAGGGTCAGTGTTGACTCTCCAGATGGCAAGAAGTCATCAACCCGTTAATAACACTGGTATTAAAACAGCATGACTCCCATGCTCTCGATAAATATAAATATAAATATAAATATCTAGATGAAGAATTACCAAGGTTTGGGTTTTCCAAGGGACTGCAGAAAACAGCCCTTGCTCCTGCAGTCCCTTCCTTCCCTGGCTCGGTCCCCTGCCCTCCACACGGAGCTCACCTCACCAGCAGAGAGAGGACCACGAGATGCTACACCAAACCCTTCTTCACGCCAGTGATGAGTATCTCCAACACTCCTGTGCTGGTTGGATTATTAAAATAACATTTCCACTTCCAAGTAACTAAATAAATCTCACTGGCAGGTTTGTCTTGTGACAGCCAACATCTTGTCTCCCTGAGAACTGGGCTGGTGTCCTGCAAAGCTGAAAACCCAACACTCTAAAACCTGAGTGCAACAGCCAAGAGATACACCAGATCCATCTTCTGAGGTAGTAGATACAATGAAGTAAGCAAATATGTTCTAGAAATCCTGAAATTAAAGTTACAAAAATAGTTTAATTTCTTAACGTTTGAAGTTATGAAATCTTGCTGTCATTTTCCCAGCCAGCTTTCGCTTTTTCAGGCTACAGCTAAAAAGCTTTGCCCCAAAATCTTCATTGCCCTAAAAAGGCCGTGCTACATACCCACCTCAAAAGGCCCAGAACACCTGGTTTCAGGCACAACAGGAAGATCAGAACATACCTTATCATAAATACGCATATGTGACACAAGAGTCTGCCACCTTCTTGGAGAGATGCCATAATTGACGGAACAAAGTACAACAAAACTTCACATCACTGGTGGATCAGAAGAACAGAGGTAACCGAAAGGCTAGAAAATTACAGGTTTACTGACATTCTGCTCAACCTTACCCATTCTTTATTGAAAAGAGATAATAACTATCTATAGGAGAGCTGTCTTAAGGCTCCATTCATTCCCTTTTGCTAGCCCAGCTGAGAGGTGGTATAATATAACGCACACTGGCATCTGGCATGTCACTTAATTACACCTTCAGCTTGCTGGGAAAATGTTTGAAGTGTCAAGGTAAGCAAACTATAAAAATATATTTCCCCTGCTACAGGAGAGCTCCTGCAATGGCAAGCAGAGAAGCTGGGGTTTGCTCCAGCCATTACTCTGGGTCTGCACGAGGAAGGTGATGCAGAGGAGTTTAATTCACGAACAATTACCGCCCTTTGATAAGACACCATCTGCTCCCAGCAGCCTGGCTCCAATTCCCCACAGACACTTGGGAATTCTTCCCCGAATAAACCATTGGTGTAACAGGAAAGCAGTACCATTGGCTCCAGTTAAGTTGTGCCTTCTCACATCAGCACTGAATATGCCCCGTTCCTTTAACAAAGAAGACAAAAAATGTCAAGGGCAGTAAAATGCCGGTCATCACCACCGAAAAAGCCAGGTGGGACTTGGTTTTGCTCGTCAGCCAGATATGTGCTCTGCTCAACAGTGAGAGGCTGTGAGACATCACCTACGATAAGGATGAAGGTAGACCGATATAGCTGTACTAGTGGACACTTCCTAACCAGTGGTGACTTTGGCCCCGAGCTGATTCAAGGAGCTCTTTTAAAGAGCACAAGCTGATGAGCAAACCAAGCCGTCAGGCCTTGTGAAGGCCTGTGATATCCTCCATTAGCCAAGGACAAGACCGCACACCCCTGAGCTAGCCAGCAGCTGAGGACTCCCGGGTTCTTGCCACTTCTGTGTTCCTACTGTGCTATGTTTGTAAGGGGGAAAAAAAAAATCTCTAATTTCAGAGACAGCTATGCTGAGACACTTGCCCCTGTCCCGCGGTGCTGGGGGTACTCGGCTGCATTTTGCTGAGCTCTGCAAGCGCTGCTCCTGCAGCGAGCGGCTGGTTCTGGCAACGGAGACAGCCAGCACCCCTCAGCTCCACTCCTCTCCAGGACTGCTTTTAAGTCACCACATATTTAAAAGCTCAGTTCTCATTTTCACTGCTGTGAAATAAGATTGGCCTCTCCATCAATGCTTCTTCTGGGCCTTGGTGCTGTGCACACGAGGGACAGGGGCGGGGGGGGGGGGGCTCAGCACTGCACCCCAGTTCAGCCTGCACCGTAGTAAAGCTGCGGATAACCTCACCGCTTTCTAAACCAAAGATGACCCCTGAGCCTTTGACCCTGCAAGCCAGTGAAACAAAGCAGAGTGCGCTAGGGCTGGACTTGTTACAAGTAATTGAGGTGAAAGAAATAAATCACATAATTTTTCTCTTTGTGCATTGGGGGCGTGGGAGGAAAGGAGAAGAAAGTTCAATGCAGATATTAGTCACCTTGTTTTGTTCTTACTAATGGAAATTTCTCAGAAACCAAAATAAAGGGTGTGGTATAAGAACCTGAAGAGAATAAAATTAGCTAGAACCCACATCCTAACTTTTAAACCCAGTGCATGAATGCAGGTGTCTGCAGCTGAGCATGGTATTTTTGTTTCAGTTCATCCGAAGTATGAGTCATTTCCATCAAAAGAGGAGGATACCTTGATCTGTGTGCGAACGAGCGCTGGAACAGCAGCTGTTGGAGCAAATACAAACATCCATGCCAAGGATTGTAAGGATGGAGTTTATCTAATATGTAAACAACCACCTGCTGCAAATGAAAAATTACACCCACAACCACCTGAATAAGATAAGCATATGATGGGGGAAACCAAGAGACAGATTTATTATTAATTTGTTGGAACTTTTGAACCAAACATCTCTTTTGCAACGGAACAGTAGGATGCACAAGGCAATAGTACTCCTTGCCCCAGACCTGCTCAGCAGCATTTGTTTTGCCTAAGTGATTTTCTTTTCTTTGCTAAGTCTGGTGGAGATGAAAACACCAACCCAAAGAAGATAATTAGAAGCTAAATGAAACCACATACAGCTGTGCTACTACATGGCTAATGAACATGCAAATATATACATATGACAAGGACATAATGCAGACTGGCTGCCTTGAGTGGTTAGTGCAGATTTCCAAGAGCTGGAAATGCTATTGATTATAACTGAGCTAAACTTCCTGACTCCAGACTTCAAAGATCAGCCTCAATATAATCATCGCGCAGCATATGGGAACATGGCTGCAAGGAACTGATGAATAATGGCTTGGGGACCTGAACGTTCGCACGTAGGATGGGAGAGGTCCTCTTGGCTGCTGAGTGAGGCTCCTCGGCAGCCAGGACCAGCGCCATATAATCCTCCTCAGCATCCTGGCATGCTCTGTCTTGCTGTCAATTAAGATTTTGGAGTTGCGGGTTTTAGCTGGTGTATTTATTTTTGCCTTCCCACTTCACTTGGCAAGATGCTGATACGTGGAGGACACATTTATGGGAGGACCAGGGCTGTAGGTAACATGTATAAGGCAAAGCTTCTGGGATCCTATAAAACAGAAGGCATGGGCAGAATAGAGTTCTCCTTTGAGGGTCTGCTGCCCCATCCGCATGAAAGAAGACCAAATCAGATTTCCCTTATTAGTTAAAAAATACCCATCTGAGAGTAACTCTCCAGCCCACCCAGAGATGAGATGAGTGAGTCGGGGCTCAGCCCTGCGCAGAACAGTTCTCCCGTGGAGGGGACCCAGTCCTCCCCGCTGCCACCTTGTGCCCCCTTCCACGGCCACACCGTGATGGAGACATTACAGAAACAGAGCTAAGCTCATTCCTCCTCCACAATGACCACAGAAAGGGCACATAGCCTTGGGGAGGGCCGCAGCCAGGAGAAAAGCATGGAGAGATGCAGCACAGCCTTAGACCTGGGTGAAGATGGCTGAGCCACTGGGACAGCCGAGAGAGAAGACACCTATGGAAACCAAATTTGTGCTGAACACAATGGTTAGTGCATAAAAATTAATCAAGTACTACAATGACTTGCTTTATTCATAATACTTAATGGTCATGTAATAGGAGTTTTTATTCAGCAGTTAAAGTTCATAAGTGCAGGTTTTACATGTAGAAAGGTATTATGCTGATAGTTTAATTACACACCTTTCTGCACACCAAAGGAAATGGGTTATGCGGGTTTTATAATTAAAGAAGGACTTCTGAGGGGAAATGAACTTTGCAGTTAGCAACATAATATTTGATTTTTATCAGATGTTTTTGTTTTGAATTTGCCAGCACTCAGTGGTGTTGTAAACAGGTGAGAATGCTCCAAACTGCACGAGGTGTCAGGGGGAAGCTTTGAAAATGCGGCATAACGTAGCACTAGTTAAAAATAGCAAGGGTGAGCATGAGGCATAAACATCATGTGTTTGGAAGGCTCTCCAGAGCTCTGCCCATGCAATTATATACAGTTCAAGTCTGCCCAGTACGTCTAGGAAACAGGGGAAAAACCCAACCCAAACAAGTAAGTGAAAAATAAACCCTAGTCCTTGCCAAAATAATAAGAAGTTTTACTTTTTATTTTTCTTATTTTTGTTTTCAATAAATTTCATGGCCAGTGAATATAATTTTCCCCTCCCGCATGCCTACAAAGGTGGCAAAGCCAAAAATGTGATGAATATTTATGTGTGTGCATTTGCTATTGGAATACACGGGACTGCTCTCAACATTCAAGGCAAAGGTGGGCACGAGCCGCTACCAGGTCAGGCCAGCTCCAGTCTCCCTCTCATAATGGTGTGGGCATCTGTACTAAACATGGTGGGGTCAGGGAAGTCAGTAAGACTTAAGAGGCTCTGCTCAGCATAACTTCATTTCCATATATGTATCAAAGCACATACAGAAGTACATGCTGGTATATATATATACACATATATTTATAAACTACTAGGAGAAATCCATTTTTCTAACACAGCAAATACTCCGACAAGAATTTTTCTGAAGTCTAAAATATTTCAAACATCACCAAATGTCCCTCCACTCATATGATATGAACTGACAGGTTCTTATCGTGCCCAACACAAACGAACATTAACAAGCGGGTTGAACCAAAAAAAAAGAAAAAAAAAAAGGGCTTTCCAAAAACAATAAGCAAGGGCAAGGCTTGAAATATTTTGAGTACGCCCTTTCCTTTCTGGCAGGACTGGAGAGCGACTGCCCCGGATATTATGATTTGCCGGTGGAGGTGGAGTCCAGGTGATGGCAGACGGCGATGCCCGTGATGGGGCTCCCTTTGCTGGCAACAGCCTCCTCGGGCACTCTGGACCTACCAGTAACGTTTGAAATCAGGCATCTCACATCCAAATACAGTGGAATCGTTTCAAAATCCTTTTAATTGGAGCAAAGACTCAATAATTACAAGAGTAACAGTTGTGTAAAGGGTGTATCCAAATATAAATGGACATTTTTTTGAACTTCATTGGCCAACTGCATAAATTAATGACAATGAGAAAGAACTGTAGCTGTTTTTCTCTTATTAGATCCATACACTTTGGCTCTACTCATCATCGTTAACATACTGTTAAAAGAGCTGTTACTGTATCTTTCAACCCTCATCCTGCAATCAAGCCCTCACTGCACTGTTGTGGATTTCAAATAGTCAGTTGTTTAAAAATAGAATGTGGGTTTTTTTAAAAAAAATCTGACTGCCAACTGAATGCAAACAGGTAAAAATTAACATATGCAATTGTCAAGTGTCAAATCCAGCTTCTCAGCCACCAGGATTTACATCGCCTGGTGAGTGGGGCTCACAAAACTGTGAGGCTGCATTGCCTACAGGCAGAAGTTGGACAAATAAATATATACACTTAATTTTTTTTAAGTTACACTGTGCTTTCTGGGGGTGTACACATGACTCGTTCTTTGTAATCTGCGCATTCATACAAAAGATCCAGTAAGCCCGGAGCTAACAGCTGAGCCTCCACGGGGCAAATTTGGGGTGTACCGCACTGTTACAAAGATGCTCTCCACGATGATACCCATTCCTGCCATTTGCATGAGTCCTCCACCCTTGCAAAAGAGGATACTGTTCCAATTTTTTTTTTTTTTAAGTCTAACAAGGGTAATTATAACAGGATTAACAGATTTTTTTTTTCCCTACAAAGTACAACTGCCTCATATCAGAGAGAGTATTATACCAGACTTATGACTAGATGAGTTTTTACTGCATATGGAAATGTATTAAAATGAATGTATAGCTCCAACACACTCATCATCCATTGTATTGTTTTGTGGAAGCCACTTCTCCCATGAAGGGCAACCACATGTGAAGGGAGAGAGTCCAAGTAAGTGTTTGGTAAACACTTGAAAATGAGAGACACATAGTGCTCTGCAATTGCACCATCTTACTTCAAATCCACACTCGAAAAAAAAAAAATTCCTTCTCTAACAAGCCAAGCCTGGCTCCCTAAACCGGGAGGAATCGCAACGCTGGTAAACTTGCAGAAATATTTTTACAATTTTATTAGAGGTTTTAATTCAGTGCTTTATCTACCTCTGTTAGTCTGCAAAATAGCTTTAAATATTCAAGTGGTAATTAATGAATCTTTTATGTTGCAAATCAAACATTTTCATCTGTGCTGTGGTACAGTGGCAGTGAGAAGGAGGGGTTTAAAGTGTAATTGTTTCTACGGTTCCCCTCGCAGTGCTGAATGCCTTTTTACCCTTTCTTATATCATTGGCTTTTGCTTCAGTTCATCAGCGCTTCGCCACATCTTATCGTTCGATATTTGCTGTCTATTTTTTTTTTTTTTCAGTTCAAGATTTCTTACTGTGCCTTTGCCAGAGACATTCCTAAGGAGATGGAAACTCTCTGAATGTGGAATTTTCGCATGAGTGCAAAATAATAAAAAGCATGTGTGTATTAAAAAGGAATCAACTTAATGGGAAATGAGCATTGGGTTACATTAATATTCTATTACAGTAAAAATCATATTTAATAAATTTTCTCCAGATTTTTCAGAATCTTACTGTATTTTTCTAAGTCGTATGCCAATCCAAAGAAACAGTGTATATGATACATTTGATTTATGTTAAGTAAATAACCTGTACAGCCCATTTTTTTTGTAAAAAAAAAAAATATTAAGTGTAGAAACACACACCAGACTGAAATGTGTGCTTAGTTTCCATCTGCTAGGAGGAATAGTGTTGGTCTTGTGCAGCAGAAAGACTTTATAAACAGTATTCTATTTTATTGATGCTATATGTGGATTTTTATGTTATGTGGCAAGAGCGGGAGAATGAAAACATTGTAATTTATCCTAAACCGTAAAATTATACTAGTACTAAAGTAATTACTTCACATATTAAAATACGGTTTCTTTTACTTTCTTTTGTCATCACATAAAATTAGGCGTTGAGCGCTGCAGCGTAAAGGGGCCGGAGCTTTTCCTGCCTTCACAAAGGATTGACACATCCTCGATCGTACACTATATCACCCAACCCTTGTTGTTCTGTGACCCTAATTAATATTATACTCAGTGACATTTATGTATCAGAGCAATAAGCTAAACAGGAAACAATTTATGTCACCTAAAGCTTTTTAACAAATCGATGCAACTATTTGTAATTGCTTGTTTCACAAGATTAAAAGTACTCAGCCTTGATCTTCGCCCACAGTTTTGTGGCCAACATGACCTGTGCTTCCGTTGTAAAATAGGAGTGTTGGTGATCAGCACCTATTTCCATCAAGTAATCCATATTGCTAATATTTCTGGAATTTTAATGTAGTTACAATTTATAGCCGATCAAATGTGGTTACCTAAATTGCTGTTGCTAGTAGACAGTTTAACTGTCTTTATTAATTACAGTATAATTTAATGTTTGAGTACAGGCACTTGTGTTGGTCATTTTTACAGCCAAAGCAGTTATGTGCCTTATGACGAACCATTTTAGCATTTTCAATGGAAATTTGCTAATATGATGAGTGATAAAAATGTCAAACTCTGGTAAATAATGGTTATTGCTTTGGCTGGAATTAATCCTTGAAAGGACGGTTACCTTCAAATTAACATTATAACTTGAAGAAAAAAAAAATGTTTTTCAGGCTTCTGAGATGCATAAAAAATGGCCACTGAACTCCTCTAAATAAATACATACAAAACCCCACAAAGTGGGGTTTTTTTCTTTTCCTCCAGGTAGACAGAGAAATTTCCTGTGGAATAAAAAGGGAGGAGGGGCTATTTTTTGTTAAATACCTCAAGGTGATGTTGTTTACCATTTCTAGCTCACGTGCTTTGAAGATATCCAACGAAGCTAACAAAATGGGGCAAAAAGAAGGACTTTGCTACACCTCAGCCCTGGGGCTTCGGGGCAAAAATGGGTGCGGACAGCAAGGAGGCTGCAAACAGGGGCGAGGGCAGCGTCCCACCACGTCGGTCATCGCCGCCGGGAGAGACAGCGGTTTGTTGCCACCGACGTGGCAATATGAGGATGAAGAGCGCTTCGACGTGACGGAATTAACCACCGCTGCAACGAAGATGAAAGATAGCCCTGATTAACACACCATTAAACAAACGTTTAACATCATCATTGAAGACGGAGCCTGATTAATAGGTCAAGAAGGGCTAATTACACTTTGTTGTGAGGAAGGGTGTGTATGTGTGTCTGCATGTGAGCGAGAGGCACCAAGAATTGCTAGTCCCTTAAATTAGTCCAATAATGTGAAATTTGTCATACTCTGTGATCATGGCCCAAGTTAAATGTCACCGTTCAGATCATCTGCAGAGAGCAGCTGGGCGTGCACGGCGCACGCGGCTGCCACGTCCTCCTGGGCCTCCAGCTCCTGTGCTGGGACCCCCTTATCTTCTGCTGCTTTTCCCTCCACTACAGGAGAAACCCAGAAAAACTATGCACTGCCTCCGGTTTTTGGAAACTACTCACAGACGCATTGCCCCGCCGCTGACCATAAAAGTGCTTTTCAGCTGTGGTGGAAAACAGCGTTTCTGACTGGAAAAGGTATTTCCCAGCTGGCTGTTGCTGGTGGCAGCACTGTGAAGTAGGAAGGCATTTTGTGATGTTCCACGATATGGCTGCCAGGCCGGAGAAATGGGATTATTAACACAAAGATGATACAAAACGTTGTGTTCAACATCCAGCAAAGAGCCAGGCTCTCATCCACTGCTAGGGCAGCATGAACTCAGCAGGAGGGGAAGGGCCTCACCCCGCTCCCGAGCGCGCTGCCAGCTCCTCAGCACAAGCCGCATTTGGCACCTACCCCAGCAGCTCTCCTTCAGCCGGAGGCCATCGAAAGTCAGCAGATGACAAACAACGTGGTCGGGTCTCTCCCGCCTCACGCGTGTGACGGGCACGCCAGCGCCGAGGCGTCCGGGCAGGTGAAATACCCAAGTCGCCTCTGGTAGCTCCATAGCTCGTGACCTGCCTGGCCGCCCTCCTGGCGGCCTGCACGGTGACACACCGTCCTCCAGCAGAGCCGAGAGCCCTGCTGGGATCCATGCGGGGACGCGTTGCCCTGCCTGGAGCCGACTCTCCCACCCACGTTTTAGAGACGCAGACAAAAACATCTACTGAGTTCTGGCTTAACACCCTCTGCCTGTGATTTAGGAAAATTTTAATCCCAAAAGTGGGACCTCTCCAGTTTACTGAAATCTCACTAGTGATAAAAGCGCAATACATGACCAAAACCAAATTTTATTCTCTATATTTTGACTATTAAAATCTACCAGTCAATACCACTTTGAGACACATTATAATGAGTGTGCAAAGATTTCCCCCCCCTTCCCCAAAAAAGTAGTTATCTGGTATAATTTTATGATAGAATATTTTTATAAAATCATTTGTACTAATTTAAGCATTTATCATTATATGCAAAAAGATTTCTTGATGAGAATATTATAGACGGTGCATGTTTTTGACATTAGCATTTTATTTGGATGACTAATCTTGCAGATGTGAATTTTTAATGAATTATTCATGAAAAATCTCTCCTCTGAAATTTCAGTTTGCTGCTAATGCTAGTTATTAAACATTTTATTTTTCTTTATAAAACTTGATGAAGAAAATAAATGTGTGCTTACTCGAAAGAAAAGAAGGTGGGTTTTTCCTTTAAAGTTTGTCTCAGGTGAGAGTGCAACTTGGGACTTTGTTCCTCATGGTTTTGTGGACCAAGAGGTTGATCCTGCAACCCCCTTTTGCATACGTACAGTACGCGTTGAACCCTTCCCACCGAAGCCAGCAGCACAGCTCCCGTTAGGGCACCGCGCTCGGAAGGATTTGCACGACGAGGCCCCAGACCCCTTCTTTTGTGCTTTCCCCTTTGAAGTGGAGTCCAATGAGAAAGCAAATACCCTCCAACTCCCGGCGACCCTACTGGTCAAACGGCGATGGACTTTCTTGGAAAAGTGGGCGAGTTCTTCGAATGACAGCATCTTCCTCGCTTCCAGTGCTCAAGCAACAAATGACCGCCCTGTTCAGACCAGCCGCGAAACCGTCCCTAAAATATCCTGCGATTTGATGTGGTTGGGGGAGACCCAAGGAGAGCGATGAGACTGTCCGTGAACGTGCTGGGACATGGGTGAGATGCAACCAGCTGCTCCACGGATCAGCGCTGGGGCCCGGGGCCTCGGGGGATGCGACATGGGAGTCATCGGGGGGGCAGGGGGACAAAACAAAAACTTAGGACATGGCAACTTGCATTACCAGTGTGAACAACCAGCATTTTTATTGCATTTGAGAATGCTATAATGTCAGTAATTAGTACTGACTACACAACATTTTTTATTGTCTGTATCAACAGACATGGAATGATGGAATTACAGTTGATGTAAGGAATGAGTTTCTTTTATGCCTTATCAAAAAAAAAAAAAAAAAAATCTTGTTACTGGCAGCACATACACACGAAGCACCATGCTAACAGTCTGGACTGTACCATTTTCATCAAGGCTTATGGGTAGAAGATACTTTGTTACCTGTTCTGGGTCCATTAAAATGCAGTCGTTAACTGCAAATTCACCTCGCAAGACTAGAATACTAAATGACTTCTGAAACATCTAAAAAACTCCCTCCGAGTTCATTAACCAAAGGTACCAAAGGATTTCAAAAGAGTTGAAACACTTTTTTTTCCATGCTATAATGAATGTGAGATTATTGGCAATCTGAAAACTACAATAGTTGAAAATTATTTTTAAAAACTTTATATATATATATTTATGTATGTATATATATAAAATATCTAATGATCTTCAATATTTGTAGAACCAGAATCCCTGCCCCGGTCTCCTCCCGAAGCGGGAGCTCCAGGAGAGGGGAGGTGCAGGACCTGTGGCGGGACTCTTGCGAGTGAGAATCAAAAAAGGTAATATTTTTTGTGGTCACTTATTCTACCTAAGCCTTGATTTTTCATTTCACTTCTAGTTGAATGCAGAAACCTAACAGGTTTTACATTTACAAACTTTTTATTTTTTGTGGACAAGGAAGGCTTTGACTCTCATTCCTGACAGCGATTTACCTGATACATGGTACTACTTTCATAATGTACGCTTTTCTTTGAGAAAAAAAACATGTAACAAATTGTCTTTACATCTTGGCACCTTGTAAAGTTTTTTTTTTTTTTTATACAAAAGTTCAATAGTTTGACACTCCCCATTATTAATCACTACTTCACTGATAAACTTTGAAAGTGTGACCCTGGAATTCATCATGCAAAATATTTACTGCAGCAGGAGAAAAACATTTTTTTTTTAAACGACTTTTTTTTTTTTCCTTTCAAATATATGAACTTTGTTTAAGACAGCCAGAAAAGGCAGTGGTAAGATAACAGAAGGGGTGGGAAAGTATCAAAAAAACCAGCTTAAACACAAAAACTGTACAAAAATGCTTCGATCAATGATAACAGGAGAAAAAAAAATCTGTCAACTATGTTACAATTTAAAAGCTGAAGAAAAAAGTCAGGGATTTTCTCCCACATGTCAGCAAATGTCATCCAATATTCTTAAAGCAAGGATAACTAAATAAAATACATGTGCAGCGTATTCTGCAATTCCATTACATACAGTAGTTTTTTTTTTCAAAGCTATTTTTTTAGTATAGTTAATATAAAGCAGTTGCACAAAAAGCAAAAGGTGTTTTGACAAACAGGTCTGCATTTATTCCTTTTGAGGAATGATATCTAAAAAAAGGACCTTTCCACCTTTTCCTCCCTCCCCACCCTCCCCCCAAAAGACAAAGGCTCACACAGACACAGTGGGATATATATGTACAACATAATAAACCCCTCCCTAAAGAAGCAACTGTATATCCAAAGGGATACAGAATCAGAATTGTAAAAATCATAGTGAAGTTTGCTTGATGTAAAGCCTGAGATTTTCAGTTGGTTCTTCTGCAAGGCTGCGACACCTGCCAGATATGTTAAAATCTAATTTTTTATTTCTTTTTCTCTTTTTTTATTTTTTTTATTTTTGCTACAGTCTTTAGACTAAGCATGCAAGACATACAACTAAGTGCAACTGAGTGAAATGTATTTTTTATTTACTCATTCCCTAACAGTTTGGACTGAGGTATGCGTACTAACAGTTTCTCATGCTGTTATCTTTACTCATGTCTAGCTACACATGCTGAGAATGAACTAATCTACCAGATTTTTATCCCCTTCTGAATACCAAACTAACCAGCAAACCACTCAGTTTAGAAGCACAGGGCTCAATTCTCATGATCCCCATCTGGCTACCGCCGGCACGTCACAAAGCTGCCTGGATATAATTTAAACGAAAAAAAAAATGTTTCAAATGACCACAGACTGCCCTTTTTTTCTTTTTTTTTTTTGTCTTTTGAAACAGAAAGCAAGAGTTTAGTTTTATAAAAGTAACTGCCAATAAAATTTCTTGTACCAAAGCTTATGAGTGGACAGGAGTGTTATTTCCTTATGAAAAATGCTGACCAAAAACGAAACAAAACTGAGCAAATGTGCCAAGATCAACCAAAATTAAAGCAGTCATCCTAGCACAGTCCCGAAACAGAAGTGGCACACAATCTGTAGAACCAAAGACCAAAAAAATTTTTTTTTCATTTAATTCTAGAAATACTATTTTGTGGTCCAGTTAAATTGTGGGAGCTTTTCTGTTCTCTTCTGTGTTTTATTAAACTGTCTCCTTTATCTGATACTCTAATTTTCTGCGAAATAACTGTGTCTTTGCTTTCTCCAGCTCCCTTCTCATAGCTCCACCAGTAACACTGATTCCTAGTTTTAGCCTCAAAAGCTCTGCTCGATTTCTCTTTACAGACTTTCATTTTGGTCACTGTAAAGAATTGCAAATAAAAAGTAACAACTTTGGTTCAGACATCTACTTGGCTTTCTAAATTTTCTAGAATAAAGGAGCAGTTTCCCTCTCAGGTTAGCAATAGCCCACATCTTGTCATTTCCCTCTAAATTCTTCAACCTCCTTTGATCAACAATAAGAGGATATTTGGCTTCATAAGATAAAGCATATAACAGAGAACATAATTTACCTTTGTGTAATATCTTTGGTAATTTTAGGAAAAAAAGGTACAAAGAAGAATATAAATTAAGCTCTGAAAGGCTTTTTGAAATAATAAAAAAGCTACAGTCCTACATAAATAAATGAGTGACGGAAAAGTGGTTGCAGAATGAAAATGTTTAGGTGTTTGGTGACCGAGGTTTACTGACCTATCGCAACAAATTTTGTATGTCATGTTTGCTTTGAAGAGCCTTGCCAGTTTTGCCTAACAAGCCCCGGCGCAAATTCTCTCCTAGATCTCCTGTCTCCTACGGCGAGGTTTCCATACTGGCTGGTGTAATATTGCATAACAATCTTAACTGCAGTACTGGATTTGCACAGCTGAAAATTAACACTTTAGCATTAGTGGGGCTCCGTCCTTATTAACTCCTGTAACAAGTTCAATCTGAAATCTAATTTGTATTCAAACAGATTAATGCCACCAAGCAATCCTGAACTGATGTTTAACTGTGAAACATCACCACGTACAATAACAATTTAATGAAATCATCTTTCCAACCACTATTTGCAAATGCAAATGCAAAAAGAAAAAAAAAATTGTAATAATAAATGTATAGGTGCCCATCTCGGTAATCTTACATATTCCAGAAAGATTTGTTGACCCATTATAACTCGTGTTAAACAACCGAGAACTTGCCACTCTACTGTTCATCCTCCAATAAAAGTGAACTATGTTGGTGCTGCATATGTTTCTTTGTGCTGTTCAATTTTGTGGCATTTGCTAATATTCACCGTTGCTGCCGAAAAAAAAAAAAATCAAAAAACCCAAACAAAAAAAAATTTTAAAATACTGCTTTGTGGAATGAATCTGTGTTGCTTCCTACAGTGTTTCTATGTTCATCTGTCATTCATTCTCATTCTTGCAGTACTTCGTTCCTCTCTCTCCGTTGGACAACCCTTCCACATGTATAGTGCAGCATTTGGGACCTTTTCAAAAAACAACAACAAAAAAAAGGAGACACCGAAATGGAATGTTTTCCATAGCTAAAGAAAACATGGTGGCATCTGAAGGAAACTTGAATGAATGACAGAAAAAACTACAAACAATTCAATGACATTCAGCTTCGTATAATAAAAACACCTATTAACATTCATCACGAAGTACAGAAAACGTTGAAGCCTCTGAGAGGCCCTGGGCCCAGATGAGGCCTGAGGTCAGAACTTAAAATGGTAGAGGAGAAGTGGGGCGGGGGAATAAAAGCAATACATTAAAAAGTTTGGGATAATTTTTTCTTTTAACCCCTCCCCGATATACACGCTCACACGCACACAGACATATCCACACACGTGCACACACAGGCCTTCCCCATCCCAAATGGAAGCAAAAAAAAAAAAAGAAACCAACCAAAAAAACAAAAAAAAAATGGAGTAAAGGCAGTGATAATCAACATGCAGTACTGTGCAAATATGTTGTCCATTGGAATCCTTAAAATCTGGGCAAAGACTTGATCTGCAGTTCAGGTGTACATGCTCAGTTTGATGTCCTCAAGTGTCCAAAATTGGCAGGACCTGCAGTCCACAGCTGGCTGCTAAATGCAAGTGAATCAGTTTAGCAAATTTACAACACTGATGTTGACTGTAAGAGAGGAAAATCCCAAGTACCAAACAAGTCCATCCAATGCACAGAGTACAAATTCCTTTTTTCAACAAAAAGTAGAAAAATCAAAAATAATCCCAAATGGGATACTTGATGGCACTAAGAGTTAACATATTTCATAGTTGTCAAAGTGGACTGAGAATCCTCCAGACTGTACAATAATGGAGAGATTTCACAGCTAAGTTTGACGTGTTCTTCCAATCTTCATTCTCAGGATAGCGATGTCAGACATACTCATTCTATGTCCTCATTTACAGGTTCGTCTTCATAATCTCTGTCGTGATCGAAATCTGGACTGTGGTTGGCTGTTGTCACTAAGGATAGCGGGCCTTCATTTTCATCTGGATCTAATGGTTCTTCTTTGACATGCACGGGGTGCCTGGAAGAAACAAAAATATGGTCAATCAGTAACTTGCTCGTTAAAGAACAGTTCTGACAGCTCAGGTGGTTTGGGGAGAAAGGCGAGGTGGTTTAGGAGTTCAGAGCCAGTGTGCCAAGCCTATGAACTCCAGGTCACCAAGGAGAAGACCCTCAACTTCTGTGCTGGCTGCTGGAGCCAAGCGAAGGCTACGCCGGGCAGGCAGCGTTCAGCTTCCCGGGGAAAACACTCTGGGAGGAGCACCTCGATAGGGTTTCCGTCTCGGGCTTGAGAGAAAATGCTCTCAGCTGACATATTAAGTTGATTAATACAATCTTTGGATAAATAAGCGGAATAAGCATCCGAACGGCAAAGCAGCCGTTTGTCAGCCCGCCGAGCCGGTGGAGGCTGGGCTAATCATCGCTCGCTCCGTGTGCGGCGTCTCTCGTTAACATGCAGAACCTGTGAGACAACTCTCCAGAGGACGACCCCAAGTGAGGTTCTATCATTAATCAACTTCAAGCAAACACAGCAAAGAGACACCATGATACATGCTTTAAACTCCAAATTAATGCATATTTTTACAAACTGTCAATAAGGGAAGAAAAGCCCTGCCAGGAAACACAAACAGAGAGGAAAAGGCTCGCTCAACACAACAATATGATAAGAAAGCACAGTCCTAACGAGAATAATAACACTGTCAGCTGTAAACAAGGCAGAACATGATCCCCAGCTCATGGTGGGCACAAGGATGTACTAAAGAGATGAGATCTGCCAAATTTCTCATTACGGCATAGCACATGAATAACCCGCAGGGGAACGGGGCTTGGTCATTCAAAAGAGGTATGATAACAATTGAAAAATGTTGTTCGTAAATCATATTTACAACAAATCCTATACAAATACAAATTACCTTTTTTTTTTTTTTTTTGTTCGGCAGCTTTTGAAATGTAAAATAGCCATGTGAGTCAATAGTGTCTTGTTGGTGGGACTTTATAGGAAAGTAGGATTTTATTGACATTACCAAGTATTAATAATGCGACACAGCAACGGAGACCCTGTTTGCTTCCTAAATAATTGATGTTGTAGGCAATCCCTTAAAATAAAGTGTTAATGAGTTCAAGTCCCACTCTGTCTCTCATTGAGTTGATATCCACCTCCTAGAGTCTTGTTTTTTCTCTGCACAGGCTGATTTAACCCTTTCACGTAGGCTACATGAAAACATAACCCAAAGCGCAAACCTTCATTTGCAAGAACTTTTTCTCTCCTTGCACAGCTTTGCTTTAAAATGAATGATTTAAAATAGCTGCATTTTATTTTATGTTTTGTGTGGATAGGAACGACAATACTGTTTGTACTCCACTGCACTGACAGACAGCAAGAATAAATCACCGAACAGGGAAAATGTGCTCAGTATCCATGTACAAGCCAAAGGTAACCCTGCCCGTTTCAAGTGGCCAGGGTGAACCAGTTGTACGCTTGTATAGTGTGCAAAGCTGTATCGCACCCTATTTATTTATTTCGGCTTGAGCCTGGATCAGTGTAGGAAGCATCTAACTTGCTGACTACACACATTTTTAATGTGAGCTGTGAATGCCTTTCAAGTCCCTGCATATTTCAACTTCTTGAGTTGTAAAGTGCTAGATCAATACTTAAGTAGTAACTGCACCTTCCAGCCCATCCAACAAAGGAACAGTGGGGAGAAGTGATGCAGTATCCATGTAGACACACCTTTTCCCTTCAAATTCATAAATACGTGTCCTATCAACACATCCCTGGGAGCAAAGAGGTTCCTCTGCACGTCGTGTAGTTTTTGCAAAAATTACAAGGAGAGAGACATTGCTTATACAATTTTGACCTAATTATTGAAAAAGAGGGGGGAAAAAAAAGACTGGGAGGAGGCAATTCAAATATCAGAGGTTAAGAATTAACATAAGCATATAAAAAGTCTCGTGAGCAGATCGTCATCTCAGAGGTGTGCATGTGCTAACCGTCCCGGTGGCTTGTGGCCCTAGCGAACGTGAAACCATGCTGATTATTTGCAACTAGAAAAACTTGTATTATGAATAGGCTGTGGGGCCCCTCACTTGGGAGAAAACATGAAATGAAAAACAGAAGAAAAAGGGGGAAAGAGCGGCTACACATAGAGACCGATAAAGTGTGTGCTACTCCGCCTTTATGGCAGTGATCTTTTTTACTGCTGTTTTAATTTAAAAGTCTTGCTTGTTGGCTTTCTGGTTTTGATGCTGCTGCCGGGCTTTTTTTTTTTTTAAAGTATTATTTTTGAAAACGCAGATGGGAAATTTTCAAAGGAGAGAGGAGAATGCATGTTGCATGCAGCAGAGGTGGCCTCGGCACATGGACGGGAGTTTCTCCAAAGGCTGCTCAGGGGCCATGTCTCAGTGTCCCACCGCATCCCTGCACCACCTCGTGCTCGGCCAGAGGGCAAAGTGAACGGGTGCCAGTAGATAAGATAGCTACCCACTGCGCTCGCAACCACCCGAAATGCTGTGAAAGCTCCTTCAAAGGTCCCTGAACCTTTCCAAAGCAAACTCTGCCCCCCTTCTGGTTTTGTTATGAAAGCAGGTGAAACCAGGTGGTTTTAACTGAGTTTCTCTTTGAGGTTTGGTGTGGTTCCCAGAAGTCAAAAAACCAAAACTTCAGGAGTGAAAAGCAAAGCAAGCACCAAGTTATGAAAAGGGCTGCTCAACCCCGAGTGAGACAAAGCCAGAGGGGGCCACAAAGCCACGGGGAGGCACAGCCACGCCAGCCTCCTCCAGCAGCTCACGTGTTGGACAAACATCAGACGGCGAGCTTGGCAAAAACTCCATCCCCCAAATTAGGAGGGTTATCTGGGTAATACAACCCCCCGGGGAGAGATCTGCATGGAAAACAACAATAAAAAAATTCAGTTCCTTGTGCACTCTGTCAGTTTTAACCACAAAGTGGCGTGTGAGGAGGAAACCTTACTGAATCCGTGATTTTGCTCAAACATTTCAGAATAACTGAAATAAATAAGCTTAGATAAGCTGAAAGGCAAAGGGAGACCTTCATCTCTCTCAAGTAAGTCTCAATCTCTATTTACCACCTCACCAAACCCCCAAACTGGAGAAGGAAAACTTCCGTTAGAGACTAAAGAATTCAGTCTCTTGAACTACAGAAAAGTTAAATGCTGGGCTAGGCAAAAAAGGGGGGTGGGGGGAAGAAAGAGTTTCCCATTTCTTCCTTATAGTAGCAGAATTTCAGCACATTCTTTTTAAGTAGATGCCTAAGACTCCAGAAGGGGTTAACAATAAATAACCTTGCTGAACACAGATTCCCCTTCTTTTCACATCTGAGTAATTCTTTTGTTTGTCCACTCTGGGAACAGAGGAGTTTTTAATAAAGCTGACTGTTGTTTAAAGCCACTGAGTTCTGGTGGTGCACACAGCATGGAGTAGTTTGCTTTGTGGCTACCTTTGGAGCATATCAGGATGAAAGTGTTATGTCCCCAAGCTGTAATTATGCGACTACTTTCTAGTGTTTCAAAAGGAGGGAGAGAGAAGGAAAAAAACCCAACCCTAGCCGTGGTTCAATGTGTCATAAAAAGGAAACGAATGAGTGGTAATAAGACTTCAGCTAAAGTGTTAGACTTCTTAGCTGTCATGTTAACAAGGTCCTTTAAACCTTACAATAAAGTTTAAAGCTTGATTTATTCTAATATACTGAAATTGTTTAAAAAATAATTTGCATTATGACAAGGAAATCTGTTCTGAGAAAAAAATTGGAAATGTCATTAACAAAGCAGGCTTATGGAAAATAAGAGGTTGCACGGCGTCCGGAAATCTGCTGTTGACTCATGATTTTATTTAGTAAACAGGGTAAACCCCGTGACGTGTGAATAGCGTTCTGGCTTTAGATCCCTTCAAACTACTTGGAAACACCATTTTAATGGGGAAGCTCAGAGGTTGGTATTGGAACATCACCCGGCCACATTTTACTTAAGCAAAAAGAAATGTTCAGCAGAGAACACATATATTATCAATTCTGAGAAAATGAAAACACTCAGGAAACAATCATTTCCATATTACAACAGAAAATTGGATTTTCTGGTGAATAATGGAAATGAGGCATCCCTCCCCCCGTCCTCTTCTCTCTCCAGTATTTGTTCTGTGCCCCTCACCTTGGTATCAATGTGCTAAGAGATGATTATTAAGTGCTACAAAGGCCATGGCTATGCACAGTTCTGGAAGATGTCCTAGCCTGTTTTAACTTGGTTATTTTTCCTTCCTTGCAGTCTCTTCAAAGAAAATGAAACCTTAGGTGAAATGAGAAGTGCATGAACTACACTAGCCTTGAACTTGCAAAAAATAATTACTTGGATTAACGCAACATCATAAACGTTCACCCCTGTCTGTTAGGCCAGGAGAAACCCTTGGGAGAAGTCTTGTTTCTGGAGAAAAGCCATGTCCCTCCACTCCTCCTTCACGCCGGCCCTACGTGGTCACGGGCAGAGGATAACAAATTGTGACTAAAACTGCCTCAAGATGAATCCATTTGTGAGAGACGGAAAGTGTGTCATGCAACGCTACTTTGGGAGAGATAATTAATACTGCACAAACAATCACTAGAAAAGCTAAACACATTATTTGAATGTTTTGAAGTAAATGGTAAAAGACAATGTTTAAATTAATTATTAATTAAAAATGAATGTTGCCATCTTTAAAGATTTTTTTTTCAAAGCACTTTGTGCGCTGATTTAAAATGCTGCAATATCAAAGTATCCAGAGCCTCAGATTCCTTCGTGCCCCCTCCCCTCTGACAACACATTATGCAGGTGGGAAACTTTTTTGCCATTAAATGCTAATTAGTTTCACAACTAATTACTATCATGGTATTAGGTTAATGTTTTTCTACTTTTTGCTTTAGACTTACTTTTGTAAATCCCTTATTCAAATTACTTTGAAGTAGAAGACTACAAATTAGTTCTCTTTTTAATGTGTAATGTGAGCCATGGCAAGTCAGCCAGTAATTTTACAGCCCATTTTAAGGAACAGGCAGAAGAAAGGCAGCGCGGCTCTCGCACGTGGTCACTCGCACAGGTAGCCAACTGCTCCGTAGAGTTTTTAGAGAACTACAAGACTTATAAACTCCAGCTTCCTCGCCAGCCGCCAATTACCCGGTATGTAATTTGAGGGGAGGGGAGAATTTACAGCTTTACAAACTCACTCCATCACCCCATAAATACCAAACACACCCACTGGGGCATCGCACCCTTCCTGCCTTACCCTTTCCTGCGCCAGCTCGCTGCCCGGGTGCCATTCACGTTGAGCAGGGACGGCGATCCCCCATTACTTCATGCGGTTATATATGCACTCATTATACTGCCGTCTGTTGCTATAATGCTCCTATTACTTTTCCTTTTGATATTTTAAGAGCAATCTATAAATCACACAGACCTTCACATGTGCCATCGTTAATGCTTAGCAAGGCTGTTGTGTGTTGAGTGGTTTTTTTTAGACCCGCCAAACAAGCCCATTTCCCAGCTCTGCCCCACTAGCATGCTTGTCATGTGGACCGAAGGGGAGAGAAATCAGACTTTTTTTTCTCCAAGAAAGCAGTTGCCTATGAGGTTTTGCAAGGTTTAAGAAGGTCTAAAGGTTTAAAGAAGAGAACTGCAAACAAGTTAACAATTTTATAGCTCTGTGGGCTTGTCAGACTGGATTGAGCTGATCGGTTTTATGTGGAAGTTGGTAAATGGCCCTTTTATGTTCTGATCAACCTAAGTGTGGTCCCAAACGGAGATGTCTGCTCTTCCTGCTCCATCCATGAACCTCAGGAACAAACCACAAAGGCCTCCCCAGCCACACTTCAGCAGACGGTAAGACAATGCCTTGAGCCACACACGGACCTCTGCCGTACTTACATTGCTTGCATAGGGGAACGTCCTGGACTGCTGTCACTCCCGTTACTGTTCGTATGCTCCATTGCACCATTAAGCTCTTCCCTCATCGCGTTGGCTAAATTGCCCAGAGTGGGATTTCCCATGGAAGCAGTAGTGTATAGAGGTATACTGTTCTCAGCCATTGAAGCCTGCCAAGGACACAAACAAATATATGAAGAGCCATGACTAATGTTTTTATACATTGCACAACACACTCACTTATTCCAAAACATTCTCCACATTTACATTATTTGCAATTACCGTTTTGTTAAATATTGCGCTTTCTGATAGGTATTACTCTGATTCCACCAAGGGAAATTTAACATCATTTACATCTGGGTTTAAGCATTCATAGCTGCATTGGCTTGTGAGAGGACAGAGCTTTCCATTCCCTATTCGGAATTACACTCCCTGGAAAAATAAAATGTCCTTTTCCTATTTTCATTTTGCAAAATTATGTTTGGGGCTTTGGGTTTTTTTGTGGCTTAGGTCTGGGTTTGGGTTTTGTTTTTAATGAAATGGGGAAAAAAATTAGAAGTCACTCAGCTGATAACTCCTTCCTACCAGAGCAAACAGGCACCAAGTGGGAGGGCAGCGTTACTGAGTTTGGTTCTTCTCATGACACAAGTGTGAAGCTGCAGTTAGCACTAACTGGATCAGTCCGAATTGCAGTGATCCACCAGAATGCTGAACCGGTCCATGTGAAATTTTTTAAGCCTCAGCAACTCAGCTCTTACCTTAGCTATTACAGATCTGACCATTTTATTTCTATTTTTCCTTGTTCTAAAAAAATACCATGCAGAGGCACACTGGAGTTAACTTTCTAAATGGAAATCTTTGTAGGAAGAGAATGAACTGTTAAATATTTTCCTTCTGATTCCCACCGTTCTGCCTGCTAATATTTACTGTGTGTCAGCATTAGCTCACGTTGACAGCACAGTCCTGTACCCGGCATGGCAGCGGTGGGAGCGCAGAAGCCCCAAGCCCTGGAGGAGCCCAGCGTTTGGTGGGGATGGGATGCACGGCTTTCCAAGGCTGTAGCGCCCAGGGACTTGAAGGACATTTAACCATTTCACCCATCCCAGCCGGTTCTGGCTGACATCATCCGCAGCTCTCTGAGCCGTTCCGTGCCGGAGAGCCACAGACACTGGCTCAGCAGCGCTCGACCTGCACCGGGGGGAGGTCAGGCGGCTGCAGCAGCCAAAAAAAGCCAAAAAATCCATCAGACTCCAGGTCTGCATGATGCAAACCCTGTTCGTGGGAGGGAAGTTTATGCAAACATACTCCCCACCAAACGCTCTTGCCTGCTCCTAATTCGTGGGACAAAACTCCTTGCTTGTTGCCATCCGAGCTGGCAGAGTTGTTCCCAGGCAAGCACAGCCAGAGACCAGGCAGGGGGAGATGGGATGAGAAGGGGGGGGCCACGACCAGCCCTGACTGCAGCATCTTCAGGAGCATGGCCCCTTTTATTCTTCCTTATGTTGACCTCTCCATGTGCAGCCCTATGTGCCACATGTGATTACAAAAGCTATTCTAACGGGGAGGATTATTTTTATCTTCTTGATTCAACAACCGGCAAACTCATTGTGATTAGGGGATGCAAAGAATGGTTCACATTTCCTGCACTTGGCAAAATAATGACTCAAGTTCTTCACCCATAGTGATAACTTGTAATTGCAGTAAAGCAATTTACTGGGGGAGAGGTGGGATCTGCTATAAAGATAATAAGAGGGAAAGGGGGTGTTTTGGGAGCCCCCGGTGACCCACTGGGAAAAGAGAGCACTGGTGAGAGCTGGAGTCCCCATACCTTCCACACATAGAGGGGGGAGAGAGCTGCTTCTTCTCCCTGGCCGCGAGGGAAAACAGACGGAGGAGACGTCAGAAGGGTCGTGGTGAAGGAGAGGGGCGGCTCTGCCACCCCACAGGAGAAAAAAAACACAGCCTGGCATGCCGGTGGCAGGCAGCACACCGAGCCATCCCTCAGCCTGCTGAGAGGCGGCCGCTGCACTCACGGGGATGTGCAAAGAGCCAGTCTTTGCAGATGCCCGCAAAAGCCAGGGGAACATCGCTCGTTAATTATTAGTTAGACTGAACGTAGGCACTGGCAGGTAGAGTGGCCTTGTGTCCTAGGAGGAATGTTATTGCCCAAGCAAGGTCCGAACTGCCCACGCAGCACCGACCACCCGCAAGGCTTCGCCCAAACCCCCGTACAGCACCTGAGCACCCGCCGGCATTCTGACTCCAAAATCCAACAGGGGAGAGAGGAGCGAGGAACCTGCCGGTGTATTTTCAACCTAAACGAGGACCTGTCTCAGTGCAATGAAATTTGGTCACCCCCATTTATTATAGGGGCCACACGAGCGGTAGCAAATCTGGCCCAGGCTCTTCCCTCCATCAACTCAGTTCATACGATGTGTTGGGGGGGGGGGTACGAGTACATGCCACTTCCAGGAAAAGTGGGAAATGGAAACAGTTCGGAGGTTATCACAAAAGACAAGAATGGATGGAGATGACGACAACGACACGTGTTTCAGAAATAAAACACGAACAGTTCCGTATGATAAGCATATTAATTGAAATTAGTCACATAGTTAACAATATGAAGAAATGCAGGATCATTTCGTTTTTGCCTTTCAGCCTCATGAATGTAAAATGTGCTTGTAATCTTAATACTATTCAAGAGACAAAGCAGTCTTTAAAAACCACACTTCGCAAGACTCAAGGGAAAATAAGTTACTAATGAATGGTATTTACAGTTGCTTCATTTAAACATGCTTTCATTTGCTTTTCAGAAGTTACTGCATAAACTCAAATAATTAGAAGAAATGCAGAACATCGCTTTTCTCCTAATAATATGTTTCTTGGTTCTGAAAAGAGAAGTCTACTAAACCTTCCACAAAACATGGTTGCCCAAGCAAATATCCATGGCCACCAGTGAACTTCTCAGGAAGCGACTCTCAACAAACAACCGGGGTGCAACCATGCGCGGTGTTGCCTCCCAGATTAATTCACACTATATGGAACAGGCTTGAACCCCCACACAAACACCCACCCCACCACTGCAAATTCAGAACATGGTAATGCATTTGGATCTTTGGTTCATGTAGCAAATATGGACTTTACCTGGGGTTTTTGAGACAGACTCAGGAATTTGTAGAGAGGGGAAAAAAATGCCAACCTGATATACAGCACATGAAAGAGGGCTGGAGACGCGCACACTTTTAGGCTGCAAGTTATTAATTGTGCACCAACGCTTTGTGTATTTCTACATCGTGAAAAACCAGAATTTTTGTCTTACAATTACAGTACAGTTTAAGCCAATAAAAATTATCTTTTTTTCTATAGGAATTGTGACGTTTATTTTTTACCAACAATAGGAAGATATGCAAAAATAGCCCTTAAAAGAAAAGGGGGAAAAATGATCTGCTTTCTCTTTAAACCCATGAACAATAGAAGGTCACGTGCCGCAGTATCCTATCATTCAGCACATTAATAGCTGTGCTAGAGTAATTACACTTGTGGTATTTTTGCCTCAAGTGAAATTCTGAAATAAGAGGATGGAAATTATGATACTGCTGATAAATATTAATAAGTGAACTTTTAATTTTTTTGCCACAATATTCAAAATGCTAAGCATCTAGCTAATGCTGAAGCAGCCTGATATGTGTTTGCCTCCAGGGACTATGATGCTTTATGCACTTAAGAAAAAAGTTTAACGGAATTAAAATTTAATATCTAATTAGAGCAAGGCTAATATATTTTGAAATGAGTGGGGAAGACACACGCCTCTGTTGCATATTTGCTACAGTCATTAATCTTACCTGTAAAGCAGCATTGAGAGGTGTGCAGTAGGTGTGGCTGGTCTGTATGTTTTTAATAAGAGAAGGGTTACTGCATAAGAAAAACATAAAAACGAGAGTTAAATGCAACCAACTTCTGTGCGTTTCAAGCATGTAATGCTTCCTCCCACACCAGAAAACTAGAGCTGAGACTGTTTTTCCACACAAATTCTCTTTCATTTCTCTTTTTTTTTTATTTAAAGAAAATATCTGAGTTTTAGGCTACGGTTATCATATTTGCCTTTACTAAATAAGGAACATCATTATCTCTCAACATTACCTCGCCATGTGTTCTACTACCCTGCCTTAGTAGCACATCTTGGCATCTCTGCTCATTTTAGCTGCGTTCAGGAGAAATTCTCCAATATTCGTCGTGCCTGGGAGCCAGTTACCACGTAAAGGTCCATCATGAGGAGGCTATGATCAAAAGCATTGCGGGACATTTTAAATACTACTTCATGCAAATTATTCTCCAAGTCGCTGGCAGCAAAGTCCCTCGCAATGGAGCAGAGGGACTGCGATGAGAGAGGATTCGAGCCACGTTATTTCCTGCCAGGCAAATGGTGAATGGTCCCAGTGAGGGACTGCCTACACCACTGCCCCAAATATTTGGGGTTGTGGGCATGGAGGCATGACAGCAGGTACTGCTGTACTGCAGCGGAATGGTATGGACCACGCAAAACAACGTGGTGCCCTAAAGGCTGTTTTAATAAAAAATATTCTGGTGTGCTATTTTTGACCCTTACTTTAGTCATCTTAAGTTCACGTAAGGGGCCGGATTTGAGGAAAATGAACGCCAAGCATATCTGCTTTCTCTTTAGCAGGCATCTAAATATTACTGGTTCCACCAGAGGGGAAAAAAGAATAAAAAATCATTGAATACAAACTAGATAAAACGTGCTAATGCAAAAAACCTCCAAAAAGTTTTATTGCTCACTGGGCATTTTTATTTTTGTTTTTTCATGGGGGAGTAAATCATGGTGAGATGAGTCTTAACTGAGCCCCTCCCACAGGGACCAGCAAGGATCAGTTGTCCTGGAGAGATGGCCTTCGAGTAAAGGTCAAAGAAAATTGCTTTGGGAACCCCAGGAGTATTTGTGCATGGTTGTTGTAGACACAGGATGGCCTGTTGATTATAATCTTTACAGCTGCTCTCACTGCACTGTCAAACTTTATATAGTTAATTCAGCATTTCTGTCTTATAAGCACCTTACACTATTTCTGATTAAGAGTTGCAAAACAAGGCATACAACTGAAAGCAAAGGAAAATATCAGAATTAAAACTTATCTGAAGCCTTTCCTGGCATATATTTGTCTTCCTGACAGGCCTACAGCAGCATATCTGCACTAGCACGGATAATTATTTTAGTCTACATTGCGCTATAAACAAATGCTGTAACAAACATGTCAAAGTAGAGTTATTACTACAGGCATTTGGATTATCAGAGTAGGACACACAAAATACACGTAACAATCAAAAATTTAGTTTCTTTAGCAGCAAAGGTGATGTCACTATTTCGTGAAATGCAAGTCTACATGAGATGGGTAAATCATGCAAAGCAAAGCAACAGCAGAAAAAAAAAATTAAAGCAAGTAAAAGCTCTTACTGTGCAACAAGCTCGCCAAAGTTTTCATCAGGGCAGTATTTTCGAGGACGGCCTCGTTGAATATGACGGCCACGTTTAAACTCTTCATCATCAACAGTCCAAAAGGACCCAAACTCATCCTCTACTCTGATAAAGCACTTATGCAGTGAGAGGTTGGTGCGAATGGCACCCTGGGACAAGAGCAGCAGCAAAGGAGATGAAGTGGAAACAAAGGGACACGGGATCGGGGACAGAACAGACATCAAATACAGGGAAAAGGAAAAAGAAAATAAAATGCAATAAGCATAAGCAAATGGTTTGTGAGGGTTAATATGCATTGCCACCTAAAAGCTACTAGCATGTGATGCAACAAACACCAAGCAAGCAGGGTCAGGGTACTGGTGGGCATACAAACAGTAGTGATGAGATGTTTGCCTTGGTTTCCCTTAACTGAAACAATGTGAAACCACCTGTGGTTGGTCTAACACCAGCTAGCAGCCAAAAGCCTCTACGTTAAACTGTAAGCATGATCCAAGCTAGGCTAAGAAGTTCAAACATGGTGGACATACCCACTGATCTTTTGTGGCCTTCGTTTTTGGAACTCTAGTTCATCCACTGTCCATACTGCCCCTTTAACGTTTTCTACTCGCACAAAACACTTGTGAAGACTAAGATTATGACGCACTGCATTCTGCAGCAAGTATAAAAGAGAAAACATTCAAAAACTTTCTATGAGAAAATGCTCATCATTGTCCAAGAACAGCAGCACAGTCAGCTTGACAGTCCTCATTTTGTAATGTTAAGCCCCTTCCCCTTCCCCTCCCCGCACCCGCTTGCTTTCCCCAGCTCTTTACATCTTATTTTTGCAAAGACAAAATAAGTATAAAAGCTTAAACCCAAGATTAGAAATTCATGTTATTCTTATCAATTACCCCCAGTGTGAATGAGAACAGCCATCATTTTAAGCATGCATGTTGTATTATACAGCACATTTCATACAGAACACAAGAGGAACATTGCTTAAACATTTTCAAAACAAATATATACACTCTGCAAAGAGAAACTTGTCCTCTCCTGGAAAAGAAAGCCGTTAAAAAGAACAGAAAGGATTTCATGTAAGTATAGACGGCTCAATTTAGCAGAGAGGCACTGGAGCTGGTGTTGCTGCAGTTTCCCACAGCTGGGTTAATGCGAATCAGGTGCTGAACCTCCTTCCACACCCACGGCATGGACCAGGGGCTCGGCAGCACCCCACCGGCCAGCACAGCACTGACTCCTGCCTCCACGGCTTGCTCTTATATGGAAGTTGGCTCCTATTTCTGGCAGACTACTGTACTGACTGATCTGAGCCTCTGCCAAGTGAAAACATGAGGAGGGCTCTCTGAAACAAAGTGATAATATCCCCACAGCTCATCACCCAGAGGGACCCATGCTCATGGCATCTGATGCTCAGATGTCCTCTCTGCAGTTCAGCGCCGGGTAAGGATGAGCCTGGCCAACCCCTCTGACGTGCTCAGACCTTTGCTGAAGCCAGACATAATGAGACACCTTGCTATGTAATGGCAAGCTGTTGGCTTTTCTGTCCCTGCTCCTTCTGAAACAGTGCCGAGAGCCTTGTTATTCCTCAAATGGAGTGCCATGCTCCTTCCCTGTTTTAGGAGTTTTCTGAGCAAATACCCTACTACAAAGCCACTCGAATTTGTACATGGAGCTTGTCCCCAGAGCTGCTGAAAGGGGCTTAGTAAACAGGGAAAACAGAAGAAGCCATTTGCTGAAAATATGCAGGCGAACAAACTCCATCCATCATCACTGGCACCATTGATTTAGTCAATCTGGTTGACTCGTTAGCAGGCACAATGCCAGCCAAACACATGGCCTGGGTCTAGGCAACCAAGAGACTACAATTTTTTTTCTTCCGTCGTCGTCTTTTTTTTTTTTTTAATGAACATCGGGTTTGGATGGTGAAAGGGAGCTCTAATCATGAATGTCTAAATCACTGTGCAAACAAAGGGTACGCACAGAGCATTTGTCATGTAAATTAAGAGGCAGTGGTGTGTGTGCCTGGGAGGGGAAGGCTAACAGTCTTTTGCTACTTTTCCATTTCTCTGCAATCGCTAGCGCAGTCCCCATACCCTATGCCTGGTACAGGGGAAGAGTCAGGGCTTGAAATGCCTTTTCTTAGCAGATGCTTGAGTGCAAATGTGTTTCCTCTGGCTGTAGGTGCCTAATCCCGGCTCTGTGGCAGGGTCCGGGCGCTTCAGCTTTTCCACACTCATCTGCTTGTGAACTGGTGGAAAAATAAAACTTGAATATGCTTTTCTTCTCAGCAAGGCAGAAGTCTAGCAGAAAGTCAACCTGCCCATCAGGGCTGCTTCTTTCTGCCCTTACTTTTTCTCTTTTTATCTTTCAATGATTTTTTTTGTTCCCTCCCACCTCTCCCAGATTTCACTACTTTGACATTTTTGGCAAAATCTCTGATTTTGAGGTGGAAGAAAAACATGCAAATGCCCCTTACGGGCTAAAATCAGCCAGCTCAGCAACTGCTGGTGGGTGCCACACTAGTGCAACCCGACACAGGGCTGCCGACCCACATCTGGGTAACTCAGGCAGTTTCCTGTGAAAATGGGAACACTGTCAAGTCTGGAGCAAAATGTAAGAATAATAACGCTATTTCCCCCCAGTGAAAGCTGATCTTGTAGTTCATACAGCAGTTGATCAAACGCACACAGCAAAGTTCAGTGAAGTGAGTCCTCGGAGTTTGTAAACAGTCTCTAAATACACGGTTGAGCAGAAATATTTGTGTTCTTCTTTAAATAAATTTAATGCCGGAGAAATACTTTACAGTCTGTTCTTGCTCTCTTTAAGTCAATGTGCAATTGATGGTTAAGGCTGCTAGATCAGGCTCTTGCTGAATACATTGAGACAGACAAGCTGAATATTTGCAAGACGTCCATGAAGCGTTGCCCTTGCTTTCTATTTTCCATGTGATCACATATTTAAGGAATTCGTGGCAGACAAAAAATTGTTTTGTTTCCCCTGCCTCTGGATACTTGCTATCTAACAGTTTTATTTGAACAATACCCCAATATTTTGGAGCCACACCTGCAGCCCGTGCCTCATGGCTGTTACTCAGTGCCAGCAAATTACTCCAAAAAATAAAAGCAAACAGACATTGCCTCTGACCTGTCAAAACCAGTTCACAGTGCTCCCCCAGCAATCAGCTTAACAGAAAAATTAGGAGCTATTATTGTAAGATTATATATTTACCTTGTTAAAAATATTTGTATGCAAGCCACTTTTGCCGAAAAATTACCCTGAACATGCTTGAATGTAGTAAATGAAAGGGTTTGTTATTTTAATAACTGCTCAGGCTCTGCTGTACTGCATTTTGGGAGAGAGGTTCATTTTTTAAAGGTCTTTATTCCTGCACTCTTCTGTGTTTTGAAAGAGGGCTCAGGGAAGCTTGCCCACACCAAACCCTGACCCTAAACTTGGGGAACACTGACCCAAATGCCCCCTAAGCATTAGCTGAAGGTGAGCACAAATCAGCATGTATATATTCAAATTATTCTGATTCTGCAATTAGCCCCTTGTTCTTGTTCTGCACCCCATGGGCTTCCCGTCATGCCAATCCAGAGTTGCATTTTCATCCCTGCTGTTCCTGAGGGCTGGCATAAATCTGAGCAGTCTTCAGCACGAAAACCTCTGTTACTTCAAGCAGTTGCCAATTTTACTAGTGCTGGTGGAACTTGGGGCGAAGCTTCTCTTCCTGGGTAGGTGAAGCAGGACCTGGACACCTGCACAAGGTCAAGGAGGAGTCTCTAAATGGCACCTGCCTCCCCGGGACACACGTTGCCCTCCTGCAAGCCCAAGGGTCTGCAGCTCAGCCTCTCTCCTCCTCTGAAGAAGCACACTGTAAGTGCATGTGGCTTCTGGGACTGGATTTTACATGATGCACAAAGCTAATTCCTAAAACTCGCGCCACAGGAGATACGGCCAGGGCTGCCTGCTGCCTTCTTCTACTCCCCCCCTCCACTTCCCTTCCCTTTGCTGCTGGAATTAAATAGGATTTTTACTTCAGCACCCACACCTGCAGCTGCTGAAAAGTCCTACTGGAACCGCTCCAGCAGCAAAAGACAGGCAGGTCTAAAAGGATCTTAAATCAGGGAAAGTTAATTTCCTTTCTGGATAGTAAGGAAGCTGCAAAGTGAAACACTGCTCATGTTTCCAACTGCAGTGAAGAATCAAAGCAGCAATCACGAGACTTTTCCTGAACCTAAGAGCTTCTAGACCAAGGTTGAAAATGTATAAAATTGCACTGAGATCTGAATTGAAAGCAAAACATGCTACTAAAAACTAAGCTAACTTCCAAGGACCGCTTTTAGCTTCATCCGCTGAAGGAATTAATCCTAAATGCAGGCTGAGACAGGAAAAACAGAAAGAGCTGATGAAACAGCATGTATGGGACATATTCACCCTACCTGGTCATTCGAAGTTGTTTGAGAGCACCAGAGCTGTCTAGATTAAGAGAGGCTCAAAGTACCGGGGATGCAATTTTTTGCAGTGATACAAGATCCTATTATTTGATTCATTCATTTGTAATTGCACTAGCTTCAGAAGCCAGTGTGGCTATTATAATGGTATATATAAGGGAAGGAGTGTCCCCCAAAATATAAAATAAAATTAACTCCCCAGACCTCTTATCTCACAATACCTAAGATGGTTATGGTAGGAAATTAAAGTGCCAAACATCAAGTTTATTTTTCTTAAATACAGTTCTTATTGTGGGGCTTGCTTCTTGCATATTATGTTCAATAAGCTTCCGCTGTGTCATTTAAGAAAAAAAAAAGGAAGTTTATAACAGATCTGTGTATGTAGTTGAGAGTCAACTGATTGAGGAAAGAAATCCACTTATCTATAGATCCTAGGAAAAAAGCAGTTGTTGTGATTACAGACTGCATAACTAAAAAGACAAACAGTATATCTTCTACTGACACAATAACTTTACCTCTTTCTTTTTTTTTTTTCCTAATACGTTCCAGCTGAAGGGCTTGAGTTTCACTGCTAGCAGCAACCACACAGAGGAACTCGTGGCATAAACACAGAACATAAAAGCCAATAATGGGGATTCAATTAGTGGCTTCCAAAGGCATAAGAATTTTTCTGCCAAATATCGAATTGTTCCTGCAGATAAGGCACCCAGCGTGTGTCAAAACTGCCGATCCGAATTTTCATGTCCACGTCATTACAATTTGTTATGTCATCAGCAGTATCTATTCTGTACGTGTCAGATATCAAAGGCAAGAGGCACAGGCGGGCTAAGGCTTACCTTCCACGTTGCCGCGTTGCGTCTGAAGTAAGCAAACATTCGCGTGAACCAGTTGTAGATTTCATTTAGTGTTAGCTGTTTTTCTGGAGATTCGAGGATGGCCTTGTGAAGCAAAGTGATTGCAAGATCAGTTATGAGCACACCCGTACAAAATACGCTCACAGTTTTACTTTACCAAATAGAAAAAGGAAAGAAAGGAAGAAAGAAAGAAAGAAAGAAGAGATTTGGAGCAAAAAATCCAAAGGAGGGTTTTCACAATATGAACTAAGATTAATGGCTGCATTTAACAGTTCAATGGCAAAATTCAAAACGGAATTATCTAATTGTTTTGAGTTTTTATTTCTGTTTCCTTACAGAAATATTAATTTATTAGTCATTCATAAAGCAGAATCAAAGAGAAATGCAAAACATTTCACTAGCTGATTAAAGCTCAGTAATTATTTAGAGCTCAGATTAATTCTAGGGATCAGAGATTACTGTAGCTTGTGATAATTGACTTGCCATCTTTAAACAGGCTCATTTTCACTGTTGTGTGAAATGAATTTCCTAATAATCACATCGTATTGTAATACTTAATCAAAAGCAATTATGTTATATATTGCAGTTCTAAAAACCCTTATAGTAAAGGTTTGAGCATTTGAGCACGCTTACATACCAAAGGTTTGAAAATCTATTTAATCCAGAGTATGTGCATATAGGGAGATCTTTTTTTTCTAATTCAAATGCATGTGTTTGGCTCAGCTTACCTGTCTAATTAAAGATGCATACGTGAATGGTGGTCTAACTTCTGCATTCTTATAAAATTCTTGGTTCTGGGCAATATCTGCTAAATAAGAGCAGTTGTTCTGTTATCATCACAGCCTGCCGCTGCCGGGCCGCGGGCAACAGCAAGCCGCCCCACCAAAGGGGCTGCACAACCAGAACCCCTTTACCTGAAGAAATGGGGACGTTGTATTTATCCGAGTACCGCCTCCGGATGGGTCCGACATTGTGCATGCTCGTGGTAGTGATGACCGACGGTCCCTGCGTGACGGGAGTGATGGGCGCAGTCGGGGTGGTGGGAGTATGAGGTAAGCTCTGTGGAGACGCCTCAGATGCGGTCTTGGAAAGCGTGACACTCGATACCAGATTCAGCTGCGGAGGGAAGGACGAGGATTTCGTTAAAAATGGCATTTCTGGCTAATTAAGGGCTGCAGAGAAAATTCTCGATAATGGAGTCTTCCTCAGTTCAAAGCAGACAACACAGCCTGAGCGCTTGCTTCAGCACAAAGTGCTGTTGTAACATCTCCATTAGGAGCCAATAAAAGGAAATAAATATATACATTTTGGAATAGATTTAAAACAAGAATAATGTAGCCTGCTGCCAGAACTACAAATCATGGATTTTTATCTAAATCTTAAAACAAGATCTCACACAGTACATAATCATTTTAATGTTTTATTTTAGTTCCATTGTTTCACAGTCTAAACCCCACACATCTCTTATTTCCATGCTATCATTATGCATGGCTTCTAATCAGTCTTCTTGGGTATTTCATTGAAGGCATCAGGCTTAAAATAAAAGGCAGGACTTTCCTAGGGACGTACTAGGGAGAAATGCAATCTCTCTCTTCAGCATTTGGGCCTTTTTTTTCCCCTCTGTTCATCCATTTTAAAAGCAAAGCCCAGAGTAGGTTAACGCTGGAATAATCTAATTAATCACACTGTATGAAATACTACAAGCATTCAGCCCAGCAGAAGTGGCACCACTCTTTTTTGTCTCCTAGGACAGAAGGCATCAGCGTTACCTGCACGAAGCCCAGCCCCGGACAAATGGCAGCTTGCCACAGCAGGCTGTAAAACACAACTGCCTCTAGGATTGTGTATCAAACCCAGCCCCATCTCAAGTGTTTTCGATACACAACCCTATTTATATAACTAGCATCCACATTCCTCCCCGACTCTTTCTTTTTGCCCTACAACGTCCTTTGAAAGATGATGCTCTGTCTCAATAGGTCACTCCTGCTGGAGTATTTTAAACAAACAATCCAATCTCTTAACTACAACATCAGAAAAGACGACTGAGAAAAAGGCTCTTTGACTACTTCCACGTTTCCTTCCCTTAGGCGGTTTTGTGAATAATATTGGTGAAATCCTGACCCCATTGAAGTCGGTAGCAAAATTCCTACTGAATTTAACAGGGCCAGAATTTTACAACTTTTGTTCGTGATTAAAATTCCTTTTTGCTGGACATTAAACCTTTTCATATGAAGGCAAGGCGCACTACTCAGCTATGGCCCGAAACATCTCATGTTTATCCATAAGGCACTGTATTAATTTTCCTCGTATGAAAGTATCCAGATAAGAAAACCCCTATTAGCATCCCTCATATGACTTAATAGCCACAAATAATGTTTCTTTAAAAAAATAATGGGACTTATCCAAAACAAAGGTAGGAGAATATAAAGGGCTCTAATATTACAGAAAGGATACCAACACAAAAAGCCCATTGCCCACAGAAAGGGTGCAGCTGAGGGACAGATAATTGTCATTGCTTTTCCCTCCCAACAGTGAGACAGAGCAAGCTGAGGGAAGCCCCAGCCACAAACGCCCAGCGCAGCCCAGGGCTGTATGGCCGCAATGGTGCACCGGCAGCTCAAACACTGCTCCAAGGAAAGGAGGTGGTGAGCAAACACCCATCTTTCTGTGCAGGTGCTCATAAACGATGCTTTGCCTTCCAGTGGGAAACGTTTAACACTTTGTGGCGAAGCCGGACAGTGCGAACCCAGCAAGGGATTGTGAAAGGTGGTGAAGCATGGGTATTGACTTCCCAGAGACTCCCACACCGGTGTAAACTGCTAAATACAACCTGGAGGTGAGCACGCCTGTTCAAACCCCCATGGTGGTGGGCACTGCCGCCGACAAGAGCCCGGTCCGCTTGTTGACTGGCATGATTTAAGGACACTGATTAGGGACACGTATATAGTAATGTCTCCCTGTTATCCATCTATCCATCTATTACATACGATAAAAGGACCAGTGACGATAATAATAGTACAACTGACAGGTCTCACCATGAAATTAAATCTACTGTATTTTATCTCAGTTTCTAAATGGACATTTTAACAGTCCAATAACTGCAAGCAAATCTGCATCAATTTTCAGTGCCTGTCTCTAGCGCAGGCTCAGCAGCCGGGCCCTCCTGTTGGAAAGATCACTGCTCGTGCTTCATCATTACAGCTCCAACTACTCCATTTCAAAAGAGTCCCCTTCCTTTTTTAGTGTGTAAAAACTTAACATTTAATCTGTTTCTACTAGGAAACTGCAAGAAAGGATCCACAAAGGTCAGTGTTCCCTGCTTAAAGAATTTGAATCGAGTTAAATTTCTTTAGGCTTTTCAGGGTAGGTAGCAACTAGGAATAAACACAGAAGACGACGAGCAAAGGGGGGGGCTTTAACAGGCTTGACAAATGACACTGTGATTCACACCCACTGCTGGGCTGCCACTAATAAGCTACAGAGGAAGCAGCCAATCTCAGCTAATTACCAGATAAAATTGTATTGTAAGGACTCTAATTAGGAGATGCTTATGGAGGTGATCTAATGATTAAACGCTGCATCCGAGTGACCCCACCATCAATGTGCAGTGGTGCAAGATGTCACTGGAATATTTTGTAGAAACAGTAATTTTATTTCAAGGAGGGGAGGCAGTAATATTTGTAATAATGGCTATGAGGTAAACTAATTAAAAGACAGTTCCTAAAGGAAGACTGTGGCTTTGAGCAGCTGTGGCCGTTCCAAAACAAAGTGCCAAATCTCAACAGAGGAGCTGCAGTCAAGTGGAAAATTTCTGCCTGACCTCTGCTCTCACTATTAATTTGCAGGAAAACTAATGACACATATACATATTCCCACAAAATTGTTCTAATTGCTAATTTACCAAAGGAGCCCAGTTTCCAAATTAAACATGACTGCAGTCTGTGAGGAAAGAGAGAACAAAAAGCTGGAACGCAGCGAGTCTGCTGCGTTTCACCTCCGACGACCATTTGTGAGCCTGAACCAACAAGTTAATGAAACACGACCTTGTCGATCGCTAGCGAAGTTTTTCCTTTTTCCGTGTTTTATTTGATGACACTCTCTCTTCTTCCAGCCAGGGTCTGATCCCTGCTGATGCTGTTACCAAAACACAAGCTAGGGTAAGAGAGGAGAGGGCTGCGCTCCCTCTGCAGACCTTCGCTGTGGCTTTCTTTGTTGCATCTATAGCGCAAACGCTGAAAAACCAGTTGTGAATTAGAGCAGAATAACAAATTATGAATGGTGTTGGTTTTGTTGCCATCTTGAAGTATTAATCGGAATGGTAAACTATTAAATCTTAATACTGGCGGTCAATTAGAAACGTGAAAGCGCCCATGGATGATTGTGCAGGGCAAAGATCAGGGAGGAACCAGGCTGGGAGGGTTTCTTTTCCTGATGGAAACTCCACACGGTTTCTCCCTGTTTGCATTTTCTATTTAAAAACAAGTTACTATGATTAGAAAAGTTGTTCGTGTTGGTATTTTGCAAACAGCCTGTTTCCCACATATCATAATTTTTGGATGAGGTATCATTGCTGTCAGAGGGGAGGGAGCCTAAGTCACAGCATTAGCACTGTAATGAGCAAGAACTCCTGCATTGAAATAAGGCACAACGTGGGGCACTCTCCAAGTACGCTGGAGAGTGCAGCCCTTGCACCAAAGAGTTAAATGTTTTTGTAATGTTTGTACTGGGCATGGGGGGAGGGAGGATTTCCTCCAGTCTTTAAAAAACAAACACAAAACCCCCCCAAAAACAAGAAAGGAAAAAAAAACCCCACAGAAAAACCACCAAAACCCACAAGTCTTAAGTCCTAAAATTCTGCAAATTCAATTACTGAACCTTGTTGGGTGCTTTGTTCAGTTTTGGTTTTTGAGAACATTTCCTCATACTGTTTTAACTTAATCATAAATGCCATAATTCTTTCAGTGTTCAATATCCTGCTTAGGATTTTATTATTAACCTTCCCTTTCAAGAAATAGTCATGTCTTCCTATTAAAGGTGAAGACTGAGTCATTTTCTTTTTTTTTCTTTAGATATAAACAAGGCAGAGAGGTAACCCTCCTTCATCCTGTAAAATAGATTTCCAGTAAGTGGCTCTCCCAGCAGGGCTAAGTCTGATTTCTTTTTGTGTAAACATTTTACATGATAATAATGGCTGCACATAAAAAAGCCCCTGAAACTCCTTTAAAAGAAAAAAAAGAAAAAAAGATATATATATATTTCTAAGTGTCACAGTGGGGCCATCCCCACTGCTGCAAGGCAGTGACTTGTCTGCGATGGATGCTGCCACTCCAGTCCCAACTAGGGCTGAGGATTTATCTGCACTGAGTTCCTGGGACCGAAACACTCTGGAGCAGAGACTCCTTTTCTTGACACTGAGGGTGGGAGAGAAAGCTAATGCTGGGCCTAAAACTTTGTTAAATGCTGTGTCTTCCTCTCCTGTTTCAGCCTGGACACATTAGTGTATTAGATGCAGAGCCTGGCAGGCAGCAATCACTTAGCAGGTGTTGTTATTGGCAGGAATACGAAGGAAACCGAAGCTGAGGAGTAAGACTTAATGAAAACCAGTATATAAAAACAGCTTTTGTTGTGCTTGAGAATCTCTCTTTATTGCTGCGTATCGTTATTTTTTCAAACTATAAAGTACAGCTACAGCAGCTAAAATGCTCAGTCATTACCTCAACAGTTAAAAGACTTTTTTTTTTTTTTTAATGCTTTGTTATTACAGTTGCTAAAAACAGTATTTCAAAACAATCGTAACTGCTATGGTTAGGGTAAAAAAATACATTAAAGAAGGGATATCTAACAGTGCATTTTATTTGAAGTGCCAAAAGTTTCCTTAAAAGTTTTCTGTCTATTTTTAAAAGATGGCTATAGCACCTAGCATGCAGAATTACTTGCTGGTTGATGCTTTTTCCTTTTCCTTCCCTTCCTATGAACTTTGACATAAGTTAATTCCCCAAAAGAAAGCGCATTTCCATTTCAACCTATTATGCTGATCACTAACACCAATGAAAATACCATGTAAGGGAAGGTATCTTAATAGCAAATCCAGAATGAAAATTCTTCAGAAACTGTTGTTCTGGCTTTTGTGTTGTGTGGTTTGGGGGTTTTTTTGTTTGGTTTTTTTTTTTTTTTTTTTTTTTAACCTTGAAAAAAATTCACCTTACAAAAATATATCACAGAGTATTCCTTCACAGACAGCTTTCTTCTCACTTTATTCAGGCCTTTAGTCTCACAAAAACAAGACATGTAGCCGTAATAGGAACAACTTTGCGTGCTCCAAGCGTTGTGAGATACTTCCTTTTTCTTTCAAAGCACTGCACCATTGGGCATTTTAATTATAAAGTTGGACATTTCTAAAGAAGGCACTTAGCACTGCCCCAACTCGTGATGTGGTCTCCTTCCCTAGCCCCTGCCTGTCTGCCCAGCAGTTCCTCAGGCGCAGGGGAAGAGCTGCCCTTCGCAGTACACCAGACATCAACAGCGACCTCCCCATATACGTACCTATCTGCCAACGATTTAGGCCATCCACAGCTACACTACGTAATAACATGTTTCAATGTCATCGGCTTTAATAGGACTAAAGAGCTTTATTGAACAGATATCTTGGTGGACTGGTGTAGTGAAATGCACAGGCCACTCCACCGCCCTTCCCAAGGTCAAAATTACTGGAAGGAGCTAAAGCCACCCGACAGTAGGGATGTGATGGATGGACATGGCTAGACTGGACAAGCAATCCTTCCCTGAAGCTCAGTGAGTTTTGAATCGATTCACAACCACCAAGAACCTGGCTGTGGTCCAACCAGTCCAAAACCACCTGCTCAAGATGCTGCCTGAAGCCCAAAAGGGAAAGACGGTACCAATGGTCAGTGTGGATTACAAATGGCATATGGTTTACACAGACGCTCAGTCACCAATTTTACCTGCCAGTAAAAAATAGTTTAAAAACAAGCATTAAGATCCTTTAAGCAGAATAAAAACATTCCTCAGTCATGAAAAGGCTGTAATTTTAAATCTCGATTCACTGCTATGTTTGGATTCGCAGCCGCTCTTTCCCTTAAAATCACCGATGTACCGTAATATATTAATTCTAACATACACCTTGCATTAGTTATGTTGGCAAAAAAAAAATTAATTACTGGATGTAAAGAATACTTTGCACTGCAATAATGGTCATCAGATCTTTTTACCAAAGTCCTATCCCACTGAGTTGAAAGGACTAGGGTCTAGCACAGTCTATGCAGTGCCCGTGTGTTTTTTTCACTAGGAAAGCACAATTTATGCAAAACACTATACTTCTACATTTTATAATTAATTTTCAAATGCTTCACCTATACATATTTTAATAATTTCTGATTTATCAGATGGTATCTATAATAAATTTTTCTATATTTCAATAAATGAAAAGAAGGCAGTTTCAATCCAACAACAGAGTGCCACACAATATAGGCCTGTCAGGCACCAATTTTTACTTCTAACATGTAAGTTAAAGGATAAGGAATTTATAATGCTGCCTGTGAACGAAACCACTTTTCATACACAAATGTGATCTTTTTTTTTCCAAAGGGTAATACAACAGTACATTTACATAAACTAATCCAAACAATCTATGTATTTGACAATGGCAAACCTCACACAGACTGCCTATTGTTGGTTTACATCTTGGAGTTCTTTATGTTGGCTTGTAACACTGCTCTAGCTGTCAAAGGTTTGACTTGGACTCTAAATAAATGGTTATAGAAGTGCTGTGCAGCGATATTGGACTTCTTTGCAAAAGAAAACCTGCTGTGTATGAATTCAAAAGCTATTAATTTTTCAGTCAAAAATATTCATGCCTATTTCTTTTAATAAAGAAACACTGTGCTGAGCAACTGAGAGATAATGTTGACTAGTGGTACAGAATTTTCAATAGAGCAGTTAAAAATAAATTTAGTAGGAGGTCCCCAACAAAGCTATAATTTTCCAGAATGTAAAACATTTTTAATACTAATCAAGACAGCCCTTTTCCCCCTGCGTTCACTTTTTTCCCTTTTTTTTCTTTTTTCCCCCCACTGCTTTTCCCTGTTTATTAGCTGTTAACACTAATCTTCCTGGCGACACCGCCTGGTATCTCCGTAGCCTACAACACCCGTGAAAGCTTCCTGCCCTCCGCGGCTGAGCATCGATCACGAGCTGCCTTGCCAAACGCTGCTTGCCTTCTTACGATTTCCTCCTTTAGTTTTTAATCCTTCCTCCTGAGGGGCACTGCTGTTATGAAAGGCCTCAAGGCAGAGTGCTTTGAGACTCCCAGATTATTCCGCTGTTTTAATTTTTAATCCAGTAAGAGCTATAGAAACCAAACCTCCTCCCCATTCTGTTGGGTCTACATACTTTGCCAACAATGCGCTGAAGCATTTGCATTCAGGCTGAGATGGATGCGAGGAACTAGAAGAATGCTATTTTTATAGACGCTGTAAGTAGGTTCTACTCTAGAGGGCTGGTATCCACCAGATCAAGCAATTTTTGGCATCTCAACAGCTTAAATGGAAGGGTTTATACCTACCACTCAACTCACTCCAAGAAGGCACCGAAATTTCCTGTTGACTTTGACATCTGCTCCAGTGTTGCTGAATAGCCTGCAATTTTCTGTCTAGTAGCCTCCCTATGCACTTCTGCAGCCATTTATTTTCAACTACATGGAAACTGAGAAATCCTTTTCTAGTAAAAATGGGTGCGCGAAGTGTTTAATGATTTTATGTTCTCTATCTGTAATGTGTTCTGTTTCAGACATTAATTTTGTCTACCAACTGCATCTTGGCAGGCTACCATATTTGCTGGGTTAATAGTCTGACTCCTTTTTATTTCTATCACCATAAATCACACATATATGGGTGTATGTTTGCTTTATTTATAGAAAAAAAATCAGTCAAAACAGATAAACCAATACTTTGTCATTATGCTGCATCATTGCATATTGATTAAAATTGCTAGTACTAACTATAGATTGTCAACGCTCAATTAATTTTCACACAATGACTCAAAGCAAAATCAAATAAAGCCAGTGTACCTTTAAATCTTACAAATCTTAAAATCAAGAAGCAAAGCACTCTCTCCATTTTGAACAATCACTGGAAGCTCTGAGGAACATTTTCAGCATTAAGAGGTTGGGAGAAAACAACAGCTGAAAAAAAGTAATTTTGGTCAGGGAACGAGATGGTGGATTTGCCTGGGTTTGAGAGTACACAGGAGTTGCCTTGGGCTGCAAAGCCACTTGCTTCCCCCGCATCCCCTTTCTAAAAGGGCAATCTGGGGCAGAGAAGGTTTCCCTTCTCAGTTTCAACAGTGTAAAACCTGATACTGGGTAACCGCGATTATCATCAAAACGTGCAGCTAGAATCTCTTCTACTGTAAATGTCTGTCAGACAGGGAGAAAGCAAAATAAATACACTAAATATAATTTAATTACATCTCCTTCCTAACACTTCCTAAGATTTCATGCAAGTCGGACTGATGCAAAGTGACTTACAGGCTAGTACGTGAGGCCAGAGAAAGGCCCAATGCATCAGCTTTAGAGCAAAACTTCTTTAAAACTCCCTGACCAGAGGGGGGGGACGACACCCGGGTGCCTGGGGCAGTGCCTCCTGCAAAGCAGTGCTTTGCATCTCCTCACCGCGACCGGCTCCTAAGCAGGCCACACTTTGCATCAAGTGCTCCGGTGGAGAACAGGAAAGAGAGGTTTCTTGTGAGGTTTTGTTTGCTTTCGGCACAGTTCAGTACTTACGGGCTGAGGGGTGGCTTTTGGTTCAGTTGACTTCACATGCAGGTGTGTCATCATGGCTTGCAGGCGCTCTTTATCTTTTGCAAGCTGAAAGGGGGGAAAAAATATCCTCTGTTACTCATACGAATAAAACCCAGCCTCTGCTTATTCCTAATTAAACAGCTGGCACCAAGGCATGAGACAGAAGAGTTTTATTGCTGAGTAGTTTGGAAATTGTATACGGTCTATTCGTGAGGTAAAGCTAACGCGTGGTGCTGGGTGTCACTATTTCCCAAAGCAAAATGCATTAGCCCTTGAGTGAGAAGAGCTAGACCTGCCGGCACCAAGAGCTTCACTCTAGCCCTGACAGCTAAAAGACAACAGTGAATCATGTTTATTAACCAGCCCCACTCCAGCTCAGGAGGCGCAGCAGAAAGCAAGCAAGGCAGCGGCCCTGAGATGCGTTTGCCTCCTTTCAGACCAGAAAACAAGTGGCATAAATGGACCGTGGCTTTTACGTCACGTACAGGCTTTGCAGCATGTGCAGCGAGCGCAGAGACAGCGGTGGTTAAACCACACGAGGCACCTCCACAGGGCATGGTGGGCGGCCTCGTCTCTAGAAAACGCCCTGCTTTTCCTTGAGAAGGTGGCACAGCCCCTCGGTGGGTCACCCTGGGCAGCCAGGCTGGGAACCCAAGCAAGGGCACCCTGAGCGTGGGGCAGGAGCAGCAGTGTGAGTTGCCAGCATCCCTTTGGCATACGCCTGAGGGCAGCAGGGTGGGAAAGGCTAACACACCCCAGAGCCCTCATCTCGGAGCACACAACGCCACAGGACTGATGCTTTCACCCTTTCTCATCAGTCCCATCATGCCCACAAGTTGGGGCAAAGCTCCTGCTCTGTGTGTTTCTTGCATTTTTTGGTTAAGATCTGCACCAGGCCACAGCTGGTGTCTCGGGATCACACCGTATGCATCCTTGGCCAGGATGGCTTCCCAATGCACTTCAATGCACTGGACAGACACTAAATCTCATTATTTTTGGAAATGAAATTTTTTGTATGTGCAAATAGGACTTTTTCCAGCTGCTCTTCAAAAAAAAAAATACAGTGGAAAGATATTAAGAAATAATACTAATGAAAAAGGGGTGTTATTAACCTACATGCCCAACATACAGGCTCCTGTTTCCAGCAGGACTTGGATCAGGTTCTTGCAAATGACAATTTTTGCAGAGCTGAGTTTTTGCTTTAGACAAGCCAGATTCCTGGTGCCAAGAGGAGAACTGTGCTCGCATTCCAGCAAAACTTTAAACAACCTGCCCACCTTATCACCATCATCTGTTTGTAGCAGTAAAGTTGGGCTAAGTGTATATAAAAGGTGACTTGGTCATAAATCCCCATTCATAACCTTACAGTCAAGGTTGTCTTGCTCTTCGCAAGGCGAGGGGTTTCTGACCATGCCAGAAAGGCGTCATGATGGGATAAAACTTGGCACACAGGTTTCCAAGACAGGAATTAAATAAAGGGAAAAATGGTGTCACCACTGTGTGCTCTGGAAGTGCAAAAGCAAAAATCACTGGGCTTTTCAAACAGCTGCTCTTTTCTTGGTCAAAAATCTCAATGGCAAGAGAGAAAACCTGACACTTACAGCAGATCTCCTGCAATCTCCTCACCAGATCTGTGCTGGACTTCACAGAAGAGCCAAAGGGCAGCAACAGGCTCTTATCGTAGCACGGCAGTAGAAACTTCTCCCTCTGAGAGTCCTCTGAGGACCTCTTCAGAGAAAGGAGAGGTGTCACCCTGCAGCTGCCGTGCTTCACACAAAACAACTTAAAACCGAGAAATAGTTGCACTCTCAGTGCAGCTCTGTTGTGCAATCCCTCATTTGTAGCAGTCGCTGGGCACACAGGCTGCTTGGTGGGGTCATCTGTGCGTTACATTTTGGTCTGCAGGCTACTGCAGAAGAACAACATCTTCCAGCCAAAATAAATAAAAGGCAGGCACCTGAAAGCTTCCTGCCTGCACCAGCGTGGCGGCAGGAGGCAAAGGCACCTGGGCAGCATGGGGCACACCCTGCAGGGCTTCCTCCGGGCCCCCTCGGCGAAACGGAGCAGTGCACCTCCCTCCGAACAGCCGGGGTCCTTGTTTGTAGTGTTTTCACTCATCATCTTAGCAATGCTTTTAACGCCGTTTCTGGTGGATGGAGGTTATTAAAGATCCTCTCGACATTTCAGGCAGACACACGCTAGCATTTTGTCATAGTCTAGGAATTCAAACACTCACCCAGTTAGGCAGGAGTTTAAATTATGAAAAATAGAGGTCTCTCAGTTTCAAAGCACTGAAGAGAAGTAAAAAAATCTGAAGAATTTCTTTAAACTGTTTTTTCCTTAGGTCAGGAAGCAGTAGTGATATGAAACTAGAATGTCACTAGTAGCCCCTCCGGTCATTGGGGTCATACAAAAGAAGCCATGAGGGCTTGCTTGGCCACCAATGGGAGCAAATTCTCACTGGTGGCACTCACTGGAGTGCAGATGGTCCAGAAATGGGGATTATTAACAGACATGCAGGAAAATGCTCTCGATCTACTGATAGTGTTCTTGGACAAGGACTGTTCTGCCACGTACGAAAGGATCTGCTCTGTAGAGAGGGTCTGAGGACTATAATGAAGTCCCATCTGAAGTCTAATTATTTTTTCCTATATCCATTTGGAAAGCTCTGCATGGTGGGAATCTTCAGATGGCCGCCCAGTTCTTCATGATAAACCTGATTTTGTGAAGTCTCCCTCACCTCTGTGGGGTACAACCATGATGTAGGTGCCTAACTGTGGTTCAACAGAAAACACATTCAGAGCAAGGTACATGCTTTGCAAACTTGGACACCAAGACACATGCCTCGCCCCAGAGAGGTTAAATCCTAAAACTACACAGATAGGAAAGGCAGGAGAGGGAAGGCACAGAAAGCACAGGCCAGAAGGGGCTTAAGGCGAGGGGGCAGCACGGGAGTCTGGCGACCAAGGAGCAAGAGAGAAGGCATTAGGCACAGATGATGGAGAAATTGCACAGGAGGAAAAACAGACAGAAAATAAGGGCAAGGAGCAGGAATGTGAAAATGGAAACCCAGCGAGGGCATTCAACAGGAGTAACGTGGCCACATCAACAGGAAGAGGAGATCACTTCAGCAGCAGGATTTTGGACAGACCAAGGACAAAGGAGAAGGAAGCCAGTCATGGGCAATGCAAGAGACAACCAAGATGCAGCCTCTTCCCTCCCATTACGTGCCTAGTTAGGCTGCACACTAGAAAGGTTTAGGATTCACTTTTCAAGAGTATCAATGGATGCTTTAGGAAAACAGGCGCAAGCAATGTTTTCACTACGCTGAAAATGGCCAGCTGTCTTAATTTCCTCCCATTAGGAGATACTTTTTTAAACTTATCGTAGCTTTGTTGCTGTCGTGAAATGTTTCTCCGCTCAGAGGTGGTGCTGCAAAATGAATGTCCTATTCCAGCTAAGAACTAGCTAAGTATAGGGATATGTTCCTGTGTTTGCATTTTACCCAGCAGCCCAATTCTCACTATTTATAATGGCAACAAATGATCATGTCAAGATGGTTTAAACAAAGTGAAATACGAGAAGATCTCTACCTTGTCTGTGATATTTTAAGTATGTTTGTGATGGAAATGCTGAGACCAAAGCTTCGAGATACTTCTGCAAAGGGGCGTTTGCAATCAAACACAAAACAGATCTGACCTGTTTTTTTCAAAAAGTTCATTTAAAAATTACTTTCTTTAAAAGACATTACACTTAACTCTGTCTATGACACTGATAAAACTATCGTGCGTAAAATAAATAAGAGCATAAAAAAAGAAAGGCTTGCATTGGGATCCATCACACTCAAAACCTGAAGCGGATCCCTCAGGTGGAATGAATTTGTTAAATTCTACCCCTACCTTGATGGGGCTGTACATGCATGAAATGGTGCAGCATTTAGATCTTGCTATGGTGTTGGACCCTGAACAGCATGTGATACTTCATAGCTCTACTGAAAGACAAAACTTCTCCTCAGTGCTGAGCACCGCGGGTCAAGTGGGAAAGGCTATGGGTCCATCTTCTATCTAGCGCACAAAACTCAAACAGTTGGCCACAGGTCTTGTTGTCACCACTCTGTTGGTAACTGCTCCATTGCAGGAGTAGCAGGTCAATGGTCTTAGTCCCTGCTCCTGCTGCAGCACGTTGGGTGCTGCAGACCACACCACTGAAACCCTGCTATTGGGCCAGACTTTTGTTTTATTATGGTTCTGTGCAAAAACAGGTCACAGCCAAACAAACTAGGTACTGGAGGACAAATCCTCGTACATATTTAGGCAGATTTTTTTTAAAGTATTAGAGGACTGATACACAGGAAGAAAGGAGAGGGAGAAGAGGGGAGTTACAGGTACATTTTGGAAGCAGGGCCACCCTCCTCCTCCACCTATCCTTGCTGGCCAATGCATAGATGGTCTCACTGTTATCAACATCCCTGTCTAAATTAAGCCTCCACTTCATCCTATCTACTGTGCTAGTATGAGTGTTAAAAACAAATCCAGAACTTTCTGGCTCTCACACCACTTCGAAATTATGTTTTTGTCTTGGGAACCTTATACTGCCTTCCCATGCAATGACTCTAAGCTAAGAGGTATTCCCCAGCACTAAACGGCTGTGAAGCTGTAACTATTAGTCACTTATAACAATTAGTACAATGCACCGCTGATAAATCTTTCAAAAATATTATCATATTATCAAGGGCTTATGGAGAGATGGTAACCAAGTATCATCTCTGTCCTGTCCAACTGTTAACATAGGGCATCCTCCTGTAGTTCCAGGCACAGCCATTCCCACCGACTGCAGGAGAGAAGGATTAATGCTTTTCAAGCTAACTGTAACTGAAGAATCTAGATTTACCTTCAGCCTGAATATTACTGCATCTTGGTAAAAGATTATCTCATATCTCAGTTTACCAGGAAGACTGCAGATTTTTTTTTTGCCCCATAATTCCCGAGAAACTTGTTAAAATAACAGACCGTTTCTCATAACATTTTCTGCAAGACTCTGATATTTTATGACTGGTAGTTTGATTTTTATAAAACTTGTATTAAAATAGTTTATATTGCTTCAACTAATAGTGAAAGAGTGTCATGACCAGCGTGTTCCTGAAAGTAAAATTTAGGAAATATCTATGAAAGAAAAAGGGTAATTTGTAAGATAAGAAGATAAAAGGCATTTTTTTAAATGCTTATCTTGAAAAGTAACAACAAGAAGTTTAAGTGTGTTTTTGCTGATTTTTCTCTCCAACTATTTGAAGCTATAAATGACTTAACTCAGTAAAATTCCAAATGTAATTATCTTCTGTACTTAGCCCAAGGCTTTCCATATATCTCTACGCTGCTGTCTTGCATACAAAATAGGTTTTTCAATAGCTGGTAACTATATAATGTACAACATTGTTTTAATTTCCCCTTCTTTGCTAACCTCTTGCCTACACACAGACACACTGTCAAAGCTGCCCAGCCAGAGCAGCGAGGTGCAGGGAGACAGAAGGGACTCAAAAGCATTCGGAAAGGCAGTTACACAAACAGGTCATACCTTTGCATCACATTCAGTATATTCCAATTTACCCCCTTTTGGCACTTTCAAAAAAATTATTTGCTACAAATGGCAAAAAATAGTAGTAGTAGTAGTAGCAGCAGTAGTAGTAGTAGTAGTAGTAGTAGTAGTAGTAATAATAATAATAATAATAATAATAATAATAATAATAATAATACATGGAGAGTATTAGTATATGAAAGACCACAAAACAAGCCAGGTCATGCAGCGTTTTGAAATAAACATCAACCATTTCCCCCGTGTACCAACAACTCTAAATGAAGGGGACCATATTCCACTTGCCCCCCTCCGCCCCCCGGGTGAGTATAAAAAGCATTAGATACATACTGATGGATTTCCAATCAGTCAGCCTGTTTAAGTTTCCTATTTCTTTTCAAGTTACGGTTTAGAAAAGAGGAAATGAAGCTGCAGTTTCTTTTGACGGTTTTTAAAACTACTACAAGAAGGTTTTGAAAGCTGGTTTTCAATCATAGGGGGAAAAGCAGAACTCATTTTTTATTGCTGTCGAGAATTGGATTTGATTAATACTGAGGTAATATTAAAATAAATTTTATTTTACCTGTAGCTCTAACTGCTGTACAACCTGCATTTGTACTCTACATTGGGCTGTACTTCTATCATCCAGCGCATGCTCACTGTTGAGATGTCTGTAACAATACACAGAAAATCATTAAGTGAAATGGATAAACAAAAAGGAAAAAGTAGTTACCAGGATGAATAAGCAATCTGAATGTTATCCAGCAGGTCTTCATCAGTATCTGAGACTTTTAAGATCATTTTAAATTTTTTTTTTTTTCCTCTGTCCTGCTTTGGCTTGTGTATCTTCCCATCACTCACTACATCTTAAGCACATTTTTTCAGAAGAAGGCTCATTTGTATATAAGAGAAATTTTGCAGAACAGTTGTTTTTCCTCCATTAGGTAAATGAAAGCGAGATCAAGAAATTGTAGTAAAATAATTTCATATATGATTCCGTATTACTTGACTATAAGATGCTGGATATATCTAAATGGACACATGCAATACATGAATAATTAAATCCCATAGAACCCTCATGTTTATGTGATTAAAAATAAAATAAAATACATGATTGTGTAAAGAACAAAAAACCACATAAAATTTGGTGTATAAGTATGTGCAAAATATGTACCAATAAAAGAGAGAAAAATACAGACAGTTACTGTAAAACAAATCTTTTTCATCCAAAAGAAACAAAAAGTCATCCAGAACACTAGAACAGCTGGAATTCAAGGTTTATTGTAGCATGTGTTCTGAAGAACTTCCCCCATGCAAATGTTAAAATAAATTTAAAAAAAATAAAACCTTTAAAATAAAACTGCTCTAAGGCTCAGACTAAAGCTATGTTTTGGGGCTAGTACCTTCACAGAAG
>NC_134375.1:15127500-15230000 GCF_035582795.1 Mycteria americana | reverse complement strand
AAAATAAAAGTGCTCGCTGGCATCCCCGAGCGCCCAGGCGGGTCCCCCCCCGAGCGGGATGGGTGCCCCCGATGCCGGTGCATCCCCGCCCCGGGCGGCAGCCCCCTCAGCAGCACCTTCGCCAGCGAGGCTTTATAGCTGGGGAGTTTAGTTGGGCCTGCCGGGAATTTAAAAACCTAAAAGACATCTATAGACTAGCCTTTCCTCTGCCCTTGCCACCTATTTGATTAAAAAGTCTCCGTTGTGCTAACTGCAGATGATTTCACTGCAGAACATTTTGACATGCAAATGATAGCAATTAATGCCTTTGAAACAATTTATGATTTCCAGCCTACTTCAACATGTATTAGCATATACCTGGTTTCTTTAATATACACTTTGTTTTTCCAAAACCACAAACATAGTTGCTGGAATTTCATGTGGAAGTGCTTAAGGGGTTGAAAGTTAACACCTTTGTGAGCCGAGCAGTCTCACAGTTGCTGCTAAACAAAAGCCTCTTTGTAGAAGCTTTCTCGAAATGTTTTCTTAACATGTTCCAAGTAGTTTTAGGCAGGCAACTAAAGTAAACAAGATGTTACCATGATAAAAACACTTGTGAAAACATTACAGAGTGCACTTAGTAGTTTCTTTCACATAAACTCCCCTTCGTTTCATCAAAGTTAAATTCACATGAAGCAGATTACCAGCATCACTGCAATACAGGATTGCAAGATCTCTCCAAAGGTCTGTGTCCCTCTTCTAAATAATATTTCATTTAAAACCGGTACAGCCATGATTAAGCACATCTAAACCACAATCAAATTTAAAAAAAAAAGGGGGGGGACGACACACGACAAAACCCTACTCAGTCTTCTCCATTTTTTGCCCTGGATGCCTGGATACCTTGCTGAATAAACCACCCTCCCTTCAGCACGGATTTCCTGAACAACTTGCCGTATAAGGGGTATATATTTCTATCTGCAACGGTCTTTAAGCACATGCAAATGAAATCAAGGATATAGTCAATTTTGAAGGAAAGTCGCTCTGTGCTACTAATTGCTCCTTTCGTTGCTTGCCTGTGAGAGGGGCCCTGGTTAACACGCGAGACACGTGTGCACCCTCCAGCCCTCACCTTGCTTCCCGCAGCTTGGCAGAAGGCCATCAGGTCACCGCGGTGAGACTGGACTTGTTTTTGTTTTTAGGCTCAGGGAGTATTCTGGAGCACGCAGGGCGCTACTGTTTCATTAGGCTTAGCAGCAGCCCCTGCTGCTATCAGTTAGCTCTAACTGATACCGCATCACATGATAACCAATGGCTGATGGATTAAAAAAAAAAAAAAAAAAAAAAACCACACACAAAAAAAACCAAACACCAAAAACACTAAATCTGCAACTTATTTCAAAAAGAAATAGGGAAATAAGTGCGTACAATAGCCCGTGTATCTGCTGGTTCTGATAAGCATCCTCCTGTTGGCTGTGAGTGAAAGACAACTAGGATCGTTATTTGTACAGTATTTATCTTTGAAATCAAGGGCCCTGTGGTGTACCTCACCTTGGGAACAAACACTACAGAATGATCACAGAAGAGTGTCAAATCTCTGGTTTTGATTTACCAACAGTTACAATATTTCTTCCTCAGGAGGAAAAGAAATGAACCATGTTTTAGACCTGCGAGTCCTTTTTTCTCCCTTAACTGTAGAATCATTTTATTGGCATACAGGGCTTTCATTCTATATGTAACTTCTCTTTGCTTTTTCTAACGGGCCTTTTTACTGAGGTAAGTGAAATTAAGCAATGCTGAATTGATACACGGGCTGTATTTCACTTGGTATACAAGAGCTTTTCTCTTGAGCGGACTGTCGAAAGAGCTTCACAGATTATACAAGTACCAGGAAGAAACTTCAAGCATCTACCTGTTATCTTTTCATTGAGTAATGAATTCTGATAAATGGCAATATAATTTAAGGACAGACACTCCACAGGAGACTTGGAAGGCTACGGTCTCATTTTATGGAGCAACGCTCACTTCCTAACAGTGTCAATATGCTGCTCGGGGACATTCATTTCTGCATTCGTTCTGGGTTAAATATCACTCTGAACAATAACACTTTGTCTGGACACTGCAGAATTTGGATAATGAGAAAATTTACATGAGCTGATGGGTTTAAGAAAGTCACACAAAATGTTTCTGTTGAAACGTTTCAATCGGTGACGATAAGCGAGTGAAAAAAGAACCAGAATTGTTGGAGCTGGGAGTAGATGGAGCTGCTTCAGGTCCAGCCTGGGCTGGTGATGGTTTTCAGGTTATTCCTACCTATTGATTGCCCCGAGTATCTCCTCCAGGTGAACTGGTGGACTTGGTCTACTAAAAGTCAATCTTGCCTCTACCCATGCCATGTGACTTAAGGGCTGCATTTTTTACGCACAGTCACGTCAAGCAGTCCACTACTCTGTAAGAAATCTTCCTGAAACTAACAGATCTAATTTGGAACAAGGGACTGGCACAAGAAGCAAAGGTGGCATAATCTGACCTTATGTGACTACACACGTTATTCCAGTATCTAAGGCTACTACAGCACCCTTCCCTTGCATTAAGTGCAATAAAAATTAGAATTGTTTTATACGTCTAAATGCTATAGTATGGCATATGAATATGAATGAGCTGGCAAGTATGGCGAGATTAGCATTTATTTCACTTAACCCAACAACAGGACGAATTAAAAGAAACGAGGCCACCCTTCATGGAAATTTATGACTCGCACCTTCTTATTTTGTAATCCTCTTGTAATGAGAACCTTCTCATTACTGTACCATTCCTTACTTGTAACATATGTTTATACTTGGACCAGCGCTGCTCCTACTGAATTCAGGAGGGTTTTGCCAGTGGAAGCAGAACTGGCCCATTCTGTTCTGAGAGCAAAAACCTGTCTGTATCATCTAAAATCATCCAACAAACATCTGCTTGCTGTCGCCCTTTCCTCCCTCACATAAAAATCCAGGGAACTGCCCCAGAAAGAATAGATACAGCTGAATGTTTTGGGACTAATTCTGCTTATCCATCCTGAAGACCCCCATGTATTTATGTGGACTAACTTCATGAGATCACCACTGTAAATGGGAGCAGAATTTGCTCCTTTGTGCATTTAAATCATAAACATTGCTTGGACAGTTGGTCTTTTATGATCTTACAACCGAATAGCCATAGTACTTGAGAAAAGATCAGTGTCCAAACCTTCAAGAACCTGGATGCACTCAAAGCATGTGTGTACCTGGTGATCTACCCAGACAGAAAACTCTTTTGTGATGGGAACACTTTTTGCTCCAGCTTGGGAGGGGTGAGGCTGATGGTTTAGCTGTGGAGCAGCCATGTGTAAGTTATTAGAGCTCTGCCGGTCCTTCCCTGCATCGGGATGCACGCATTACCACATACTAGTCCATAATGCACTGTTTATGCAACACGTAAAACTGTGTTCTTTGGCAGCAAGGAAAGGTCTGCAGAAAACTGCAGGGGCCCAATTAATATAATTATAGTTTATTTTTAGTAGTGTAGACTTTGTTCATTAGTTACTTATTTGACATAAATTAAATTTCACGTGATGTTCTACAATTCTCTGTTCAATTATGGAGTTAATTTTAAGACTAAATTTCTAAATTAAAGTGAAATCAAGGTTAAATCAAGGTTGTATTGTTTACATTATCAATACTGCAACTTAAAAATTATTTAAATAAATTAAAAAAAAAGGCTGCGGAACTGCAAACACTCTATTTTATAGCAATACACTGAGCAAGACCGTACTTTCCCCATGGGGCTAATTTACTATCCCCTGTTAAACGTTCTTGAGCCTGATCCAAAAGCCACTGAAGTGAAAGGGAGCACTCTGTTGACTTCAATGGGCTTTGCATCAGGCCCACGGTGAGTGACAGCACACAAAATTTCAGGGCATGCTTTCTGTACAATGTAAGTGCCAAAAAAACCGTCCTTACTTTAGAAACGACTGGAAGTCTTCACATACTGCTTCACAGCCTGGCCATTTGCATACGCCGTGTCCATAGAGCGGATGGCTGTGTGAGTGCTCCTCGTGGGATAAACTGGAGGAGAGAAAGAGAAAAGAGAAAAAGTGGCGTAACTGAAGGTACTGCGCCAATTAATCTTCACAAAGACTCTTAAGAGCAGCAAACAACAGATTCCGAAACATCCCTAACATCTCACAGTACCCACCTGACTCTGCCCGTGGTTTTTCAAAACAGAATTAAATACCGTTTGCAGTGCGAAACATGTGTCATTCTTACTTAGCTATCCTCCTACATTTCATTCATTAATTAAAAGCTTTGTAAAGAATTTAAATTAACATGGACGGGGGAGAAATCATTTGACAGACCTGCTTAATATCCTGCTTGATATTTTGCTAAGAAATTTATGAACATTGCATATTTACAATTCAACTTCATCAGGAAGAAAAGTCATCTCCAAGCAGCAGCGTATTCTTGTAACACAATACAACCGGACCTGAGGCTTTCCTCATCACTATAGAAAGAGGAAAAGCATCAAGTTTGCAGCCTTGGCTTTCCCACCGTGTTATTTATTTACTGGGCTTGTTTTGTTTTGTTTTCACTTTGTTTGGGGTTTTTTGTCCCCTCTCACCTGCTGTTTCTTTGCACAAGTACAGCCACCTTATGTCCCAGTAAAGAAGGTTCACCACTATTTTCAAATGCAAAATTCATCACAAAAAAAGGAACCACGTAATCAAAGGATTCCTCAGTACGAGGGGTTAGTGGGGGCTATTAACCTTGCTAAGATTTGGCAGGAATGTCACAGAGCTTTCTAACTACTGAAACCAGGGTTAAAGAAAAAAATTCATATGAGCACTAAGGGGTTAATCCTTCAGCGGGATTCCAATCAATACGTAATGATTTGGCTACACTGATCCAAGTCATGAGATGCTTTGATCCGGGCCATGTGGTGCTCAGGGAAATGTATCTGTTGCACTAACTGATGAACCATATTCTAAAACATCTTTTTTATTCAACTTCTGCATGGAAACTTCTTAAGTAAAGGAATTATTTTTGCAACAATTTCCATAACCTTAGATGACTTTAAAAATAAAATGTCAAAATAATATTGAAATCTCTATTTTATGCTCACATACATATCTATTTTTCATAGCAAATCTTTTGCTACAGTATGCCTGTGCTGTATTATGAACTTCAAACATACACAAAGGATATGAACACATACCAGCATCTAGGTGTGGCTTTTATGACTTATTTTATCCTGGATTACAGGTAACGTTATGGATAAATGCCTACTTTTTGCCATTTTACTTTTATACACATGTGGAAATGCTGTTTATTCTTGTTCTGTAGTATTATCTGCCTGCATACTGTAACAAAATTGTGTTCTTGTATTATTTCTGATGCACTGGATAGCAAGATCACCGTAGAACGTACCCCTGAGATGTCACCCCAAATGCAAAGAAGATGCAAGAGAAATTCTTGCCCAGATTCTGCCACTTCTGACTTTAGGCCCAATGAGAATCTGAAGATAATTGAAGGTGGTTTTTAAATTATTTTTAATTTATCTTTTCCTAATTAGAAAAAAGTACAGATCTGACTGGAAAAGGTATTACGAGTTGTACATGACCCTACATCATTATTTCATTAAAAATCTTGGGTTTGGCTGTTTACAAATAGTTCTTGAAGCATAAATATATATGTGCAAGGTAATTTCCTAAAAAACCCCACCGTAGGTGAACAGACTTACAAAGGCCTTTTCTACAAGAAAATACTGCACTGGTATAACTTTATCATTTTTTTTTAAAACATGCAAGTGAGGAGAAGCTCTATCAGTTAAGCTTTTAAAAGAACAAAGGGACCGATGCATTCCTTGCAAGGAAATTAGAAAAATGCTATACCACACATTTCCTCAGCTGAGAAAGAGGGAGGATGGCTGAAGGAACAGCATCCACCCAAGCCAGACAGGCATATGGTCAAACGCCCTCCATACACATCGGAAAAGAGTAATTCAGAAAATAACGGGGTTTATCATCTGCTTCCATACCTGAATCCAGCAAAGGGTGAGAAAGTAGGCTTTCATGTTAACACTCCATTAAAGTCCACAAACACTACGTATGAGAGTTACGATTTCAGTGTGTTTGGCAGAACCCAGAAAAAAATTTCATTGTATTAATTTACACAGGGCACACTACCCAGACACCAGGATGACTGCAGAAACGTGGTGTGACACCAAGTAAGGAGTCAGTCCCATGTGGGTTTTAAGCACTGTAAATCTCATTATAATATCAACGGGAGTCACATGGCTTAAACGCCCAGCAAGGTTTTTTAAAGTTTCTCTGTGAGAGCCTAAAGGCCATGGACAAGACAACGGAAAGAGCCCTACCGAGATTTGTATTTATTTTTTAAATCCAAGTGCAAATCTCTTTTCTTTCCAGGGAACTTGCACAGGACAAGACAAACTATGTAGGACATGATACCCCAGTGTTGTGTCCAAAGAAAATGACAGAATGACCAAGATAGTATCAAACTGTAAACGATGCTCAGGATGTCAAAATCTAGTGCTGTCAATAACCAGAAAGATTGGTGTTGACTGTAAATGGGAACTTAAAAGGTCATTTTGCTAACACGATGCTAAGTGTAACACACTTAACACCTACATACAGCTTCCACTGTCATTCGACAAAGCAGAGCAACTATTTCAACTTACCAAAAATAGACACTTCAAAAAGCAAAAAACCCCTCAGTATTGAAAGACAAATGCAGGCACCCTCCGTAGGCAGCGTGCCTTTCCAAAGGCAGCTACTCCCATCCCGCTCAGGGGGCTTTTCAGCGGTGCCTTTCCGTGACCTTTATGTGTCAGTATCAGATTACTGCTATTTTATCCATCCCACTTCTGAAGATACTATAGATTGGCCACTTGTTCCCTGATAGAGCCTTAAGAAGCACCTCAAAACAAAACAAAGAGCGGGTTTATACAGAAGCGGGTGTAACGCACAAAGATACAGCCAGTGGAAATGAATGGAGAACTCTGTTTAACTGATATAAGTACTCACTTTGTTTGAGCAAATAGAGATGGAAAATGAAGATTTTAATCCAATACATAAACAAACAGCTTTGTGGGCACAATGCAAACCTACAATCTTAAATTGTTCAATGATATTTTGTCTGCATGCAAGCACAGTTTCTGTAATCTGAATGCATCCTTGGTGTCACTGCCGGAGACAGACTTGTAGAAGATCTGAGCATTGGCAAGCAGAAGCAAGTTTTAGGTCTGTTTGATTTCTAATGACACATTAGAGTAGGTGTTTGTTTCTGTCACCCGCTAGTTCCCAGGAACGTGTATTCGTGGTTGGGTACTGGTGATGCAACACTAGTTAGTGGAAGTGATTTTATAACAAGACATAATTTTCAAAGAAGTGAAGGAATAAATGATGTAAAAATCAGAGCGGGGGGGGGGGGGGGAGGGGGGAGTTCCTCGTAAGGTATTTGCATTCAAAATACTTAACGCAATAGAATTATTTCCAAATAATGCAATAGTGCAGTGTTATTACATCGAAGTACAGCAAATAACCCTCTGGCAAGTAAAATGTCTTGCGTAAGTCAGCTTATTCATGACATACGACAGAGTAATGAAATCCATGTGGGAAGCTGAAAACTGCGTAAGTGTCCACTTATTTTCTGCTGCCTCCAGCCCCGTTTCCAGCAAGGAGGGGAGGCGAGAAGGGCCAGGCACTTCCACAGCTCCTCTGTGCTTGCTGGATAGAGGAGGGGAGTTTCTACCTCTGCCTTCTTCAACCTGTGCTCCTTCATAACCCCAAGGATCTCCAGAGGGTCTGAAAGCAAATTCACCACCTACTCTGACAGGGACGGCTGTCGAAGCTGGTACTTGCACAGCCCCACTCACCTGGACCACTTCAGCCATTCAACTTCAGGAATATATCTGCTGTGCTACAGCATCACTGAAGAATCACACTCTGGGACACAAAAGCACAGCAGATAGAGAAACCACAGACAGCTAAGCCCCGATGGTGAGTAAAAATTACAGTATACCCCAAAGAGAGACAGGAACACACTGGGTATTGGGGAAAGTAGCGGCCAAAGCACTAGCATGAAAGCTACCCGTGCCATACGGTTTAATTCAACCCATACTTACTAACCGTGTGAAACTGGGTACCATGCTCGTACACACTGGCAAAAAAGTCACAGGTGGATATAAAAACCAGCTAAGCAGAAGCCTCAGTAATAGTACTTCTGCCACACAGTGGACCTTATTTTAAATGTTCATGATGCTGACGTACTTCATATTCCACTCTCTCTCTTCCACATCTGCTTGGGCCAACTATCTTTGCCAAAACACTGAGGGAAGTCAGTGATGTAGAGAAGCATCCTTGATTTTTCTATTACACTTATGAAGCAACTGCTCACGTTCTAACGGTGCAGAGAACATGCCTGAGCCACCTGCACACTGAAAAAATCAATACCACGTCTCCTGCTTTCCTTTTGGAAGTGCTTTGAGCAGAGCACCCACAGAAACTGCAGAAATGCCTTTTTTTTTTTTAATTTTATTTTATTTCTCAGGGGCAATGGAAAGTGACCTCATCTTTGCCAGCTGCCATGAAATCGATGTTGGTGTACGGTCTGGGCAGGAGCACGGGGCTCAGTCTCATACCACACTCCCCCTGTGTGGCACAGCCGTTGAGGCAAAATGCCCCGATTTTGGTCCTGTACAGGAGGAGGAGATGCACAACTGGGAACAACATAGGTCTCCCGTATTCATGACTGCCCAGTGGACTCCAAAGCTCATCAAAAGGCACCAACAGAATAAAGTTGGTGAAAATGTCACAATTCTGAGTCAGAAACACTCGCTGTATTTGATTTAAAATCAAAACGGAAGCAGTTATGATTAAATCCTTGTACCAGCTGTACTCAAATGCAAGTTCCTGCCTTCATGACAAAATCAATTGAATAAAGATGTGTTTTGCAGTGAAGTTGCACTGGTGCAAATCCCTCTGAATTCTTACTAAGGTGGCTTAGCACCCCTTTCCTCTCTAAACTGTGAATGTAAAAAAACCCCTAATTATTTAAAAAAAAAAAAAAAATCAAGAAAAGTAGTAAGCCATATACTGAAATGGACGACTACTAGATATTCATGCTTCCGTCCAAGCCTCAGTAACTGCCCAGAAAGCAGGTATTTGATCTGAACAGAGAATTGTCCGAGCAGGGTAAATGCCTCTCCACCCCTGGCTAAAGCTTAGCAGAGGGTTGTGGGCCTTCAGGAGAGGTGGTATTTGATGTGTGTGGCCAGTGGCACCTCTTCCTAGAGCTGGCTTGCATATTTTTGGATGCTTTTTAAAGCTGTGTTTCTCCCCTTCCTTATTACTTTAGTCCACATCCAGATCTAGGACTAGCAGAAGCTCATGTTTTACATCAAGCCCTATTGGAAGTAACAGGAGTGGTATATTACATTTTAAATGACTACACCAATTTAAGACAAATCAGGTTAAAACTGCAGCCTACAGGCTGAAGTCCTGTCTTCTAATTGGTGTGCACTAACTTGTAGTATAAGGGAAAAAAAAAAAAAAAAGCAGAGCCATAGCATTGCTGTTGTAACACAAGGCCAGCAATGCACCCCGAATCACTGCCCCCCATCCTTATGCCTCTTGTGGCACTGTTCTCCAAACGCCTGTTGCAAGGAGAGCGCTGGAGCATTTGCAGCAAGACTTAAGACGAAATCTGGCTAACATTCCCCTTCTCTTCTACCCCCATCCCCACTGCAAAGAGTATAACCAGAATGGATAATTATACGCATCATCTTCTGTTTTTGATCTATGCACTGATGGTTTGGATTATTAATCAACACTGTGACGCTCCAGCACTCTAAAAGTACTACATACTTCTTCCAGTGGCACCCCTTCTTCCAACCCCGCAGCAGAACTGCCATGGGACCCGGACAGCCACTGCCCTACATCCTTTCCTTGGAGGAACTAAATGTATTTCTAGACCTAGAAATGAATGACATTTCTAGATAAGAAATGCCCATTGCGAAAAAGCCAGTATTGAATCCATCACTTATCTCAGGTGGAAGTTCCATTCCTGCACTTGAATTAACGAGTTTCTCTACTGTTTAAAACTCTTATTTTTTATTTCAACCTTGTGCCTAGGTACTGTAGTGAAAAGTACATCAAATATACCCAGACGCACACAATTTGAAACGCTGGATTTTAAATTCCAGCACTGCTAACTAATGAGAACAATTTTTTCCCTCTTCGTCTTTGTAGCATCACTTCATGTACTTACATACCATAATCACATCCTCCTAGAGCCTCTATTTTTCCAGGGTGTAGATCTTTAATTCCCTTTAATCTGTCTTCATAGCCTATTCCCTCCAACTCCTTTATCATCCTAGCTGCTCTCCTCTATATTTGCTCCAGCTTCTCTTTATCCTTTCTGCAAGAGAGTGGCCAATTGTACATCACACTCTCAATGTGGTTTAACTGGTTCTGCATAAAGTAGAACAGGAAAAAAGAAGGACTCAGATGCAACACGCATGTTTATGCCTCCCATGACTGTATTTACCTTTTTAACTAAGACATGGCACAGAGTGTCCCACCTTAATTTCTCAACCCCGATTATGCCTCAGCCATTTCCCACACAACTGATGTTGAGCAGCTGACGTGTCACGTCAAACCAGCAGTTTGGAATTTTTATTTCCTAGCTGGGCTACTTTCTACTTATCCCTGCTAAATCTCATTTTATTCCTCTCTGAACAGCCTCCTAATTTATTCAGATGAAAATGGATTGATTCAGTATCTTAGTTTAATTAGGAAAAAAATGCGATCCTACCACTTTCTTGGGTTTTGGGGGGGGGTTCTGTGGTTTGGTTTTTTTTGTTTGTTTGTTTTGGTTTGGGTTTTTTTAACTGACTTTCAGCACAGCAATCCCATCCCTCTTACACACCCAATTCATATGGCAGAGGGAGGTGGCAATGGCAAGGCTTTGGCCCCAATTCAGCAACGCTTTTAAGAACACATGCGAGTTTAAAAACAGGATTAGACCTTGGACTTCACTGAGACTAAGGTGTAAAATTACAAACGTACATACATACTTTGTAAAAAGATCCTGTTTGCCATCCTTCTTTTACTGTAATTTATATTCTGTTGTTACATTTAAATGTATAGTAAAAGAAAACATTGAGAAACAAGATCTATTCTTGTTTAACAAAATTATATTCTGTTACATTTAGAGTTGAGGCAAGTCTTTCACCCTTATATAAACTGATGATACGTCAACAAATACGATTAACATGGATTATTCACGTCCATATTTTTCACCCCTGTCCCACAGGCACAACAAAACCCATGCAGAAGGTGACTGTCACATCACATACAGCCTGGCAGCTTGCTGGGTGAGCCGTCACCCACCGCACACCCCTGCGGCACCTAGGGAAATGCCCTTTGGGAAAACGTTTATTAAAAAAATAATTAAGATAAATAACGACTCCAAGGGAGAAATACAGTTACAGAATTGAATTCTCTCTGCCACATGCTTTCCCTCCGAAGAACGCTATTTAAAAAAGCACTAAAATCGAGAGGACACAAGCCTACTTCCCCAGGGAAGTGTGCTGAATCATACAGGTAGTGTAAATAGCATATGCTGCTGCAGGTGCTAGGCGGTCTATTTGTTTGTGTTTACTAAAAGGCATAACAAATAGTCACACTAAAACAGAACAACATTTGGCATTGGAATGATAGATACCAGAGCAGCCATAAATCATGTTCACTTGTTTAGATTAGAACCACTGTGCAAGGGTAACACTCCAGCCCCGCTTTTTTGGAGAGCCCCTTTGCTGTGATTTGCCCGTTTCAGGAGCAGCCACCAGCTCCCGGCTGGGTGGCATCACAGTGCACGGTACCAGGGGGCTCAGCATCCTTCCCAAGTACAGCACACCCAAGAAAAACCATGCAACAGTGGGGAGAGAAAAAAAAAAAAAAAAAAGTAGTAAGGACCAGACTTGCATGACATATATGGCCAGCTAACATCATTTACAGCTTTGCAACTTCTGAGTTAATTCACAGTATAAACAAGGAGGAAAATGTTTCTTCCGAGCAAGACTTCCTGTAAACTGTTCCTTAGAGCGGCGCTGGGTGCAGGGCTGGTGCACCTGCTGATTAACCATGCGCTCCAAGAATAAACAAAAACTGAAGCCAACGAGATTGTTCTGGAATTTGCTCAGAGCTGATTTTTGTTCCCCCACGTTATAAATTGGATTCTACAATAAAACAAGCAGCAGAACATAGGTTGCCGAGAGTTAAAATCTACTTTTTACACTACATTGACCATAGCACCCACAGGCACAGCTACAATGTCTTTCTATGAATGGGACAGATTGCCATATGGATGCAGACAGTGAACAAGCTGTACAACTCCTGGCGACAAGTGCCTAGGGGACTGTCCTATATTAGCACCACCTGTGCTGTGGAAATTGTGCTCTGTGTATGAAATGGTATTTAAGGGCCCATCATGATGTTATTTTTGAGTACACACACAAAGGAAAATTACAGTTAAAAAGAATTTGCTGGCTAGCGGATCTGTTGCTCAGTTCCCGAGATCGTTTCCCAAAGGAATAGTTATCTTCTTTATTCACGCAGCCCAAAATGACAAGCTGCAACACATATTAGCAGTTTCCCTGCCTGGGCTTATACCATCATTTTAATGAGAAGAATACACTTTATAATACACGTATGTCTTTCCTGATCACACAGAAGAAATTACAGCCCTCCCACCTTAAAAACACCAGCTATATGGAAAAACACCCCATGGCATTACACAAATGTTACTCCAGCAGCAAGCAATGCAATGTAAATTTTCCTTGGGCTCCTTCCCCCACCCCTCAATGTGCAGCAGGTAGAGCCACAAATCCCGATTACCAAATTTCAACGTGCATCTCACTACTTTGAAAATATAACCCTGTCTGACTGACAAACATAGAGCTCCAGATTAGCGCAAGATGTCGAGGGAGGGGGCAGAAGGGAAAAGAGGTTTGAGCAGTACCTAGCTGCTCTACGAAAAGAGATTTCCCCCTCTCCAAACTGCAAGAAAAAAAGGATGCCAAGAAAAAGAAAAGTAAAATAAATTGAATTAAAGAAAAACAGTTGTAAAGTGAACATTACAACCTGGGAAAAATGATGTCATTTTATTGAGAAACTCATTTTTTTCCATTAAACCATAGTGAAACGGATAAAGTTTATACAGCTTAATGGTGGAGTTTTACTTTAAATGCTACTCAATATCTTAGCAGTACGATATAACATGATATAACAGCTGTCATACTAACTGCTCGATTTTTATTGAACAGCAGAGAAAATAGTCACACAAAAATCACCTAACTTCTCCTCTACTTTTATGGCATTTTCAAGGGTGTTTCTTTTCCACTCTCAGGCTGTGATATGTATGATAAAAAAATAACACAGCTCTTCATTAGCTCCCTGCTCAGCTCTTTAGGACAGTCAGATCTCCTGAGCAAATGCTGAGGAAGGACAACTTGCACACAGGAGGAAATAAAAAGAAACAGGAATCCACAGTGCAGTAAAACAAAAACAGGTCCCTTTTTAAGACTACTACATAAACACCTCTAATAAAAGAGGAGGACAAATTTTCATTGGACTTTAAGTATTTAGACAGGAATGTTTTAGTAAAAGTTTAACTGCAAAGTGCATGCAATTAACAGAAAGCCATCAGCTATTTCTCTGGTATGTAAAAATAGCATTAAGCTGTATTAAATGCACATGTAAGTATCTCAGTTGCAAGAAAAGGGAGGAGATATGCAAAGCACTCAGATATCAAACAATGATCTGTTGGCCAGATGGAGGAATAAAACAATACATATGCTAAAATTTGGAAAAGTTCTGTTAGGCGTCTGCCAAGGCTCACCCAATCTATTTTAAGTGCTTTCTGATACATTAGCTTAGTGTTCGGAGTCGTACAACTGATGGTTATTACACAGGACCAGAAAGCAGCGAAGCGTTGGCGTGCAGGAGCTCCCTGATGCCGGGGCAGCTTTCCCAAGGACGGTGAAGTGTCAAACACAGCACCCTCATTCAGCAAAGGGCCACACCAAGTAATCACAGACTGGTTAACTTTGCATCTTTTGAAGGGAAAACCAAATAAAATAAACTAAGAACAATTTTCCAGGGTTTAGCAAAACAATTCTTTGAAAAGCATAATTTGGTTAAAGAGCTCCCAGGCAGACTGAGGAGCAAGTGGTATCATACAACTAATTTAGCAGAAGGTTTCTCAAAAACGTGAGTGCCGCGGCAGAGGGTAGGTGTGGGCAATGCAAAGGATGCTACACACCCAAATTTGAAAAGCACCAACAATAAAAAGTGCCTGATAAGGCTTAAAACTGAAGATTAGCAACTCCGGGTCTGAGTCACGGCTGATATTTTTTCAAAGCTGATTACACAGAGAAGTGACTCAGACAGGGAGAGCGTATAGTAACTGGTGGTGATTTCTCTGGCAGGGAAGCAAGCGCCAAGAGATCAGGTAGTGGGATGCTTTGGGTTGTATCTGCACATAATAAATGCAGACAGTCGGGCCAGCTCCCTGCTCCGGCTGTTGCAACGTCACCGTCACTGAACAGCCCAACCGGCCTCACAGCCATCACACCCGTACCAGGTGCCATGAGAAGAAATACAGCAGCCAAGTAGAGAGCGGGATGGTTTATCAGATACACAGCTGGGCATCCAGCTCGGCTCGAGTCTCCGGCTCCAACCTGGCTCCACAGCGAGGAAACTGCGTGGAGGCACCTGAGCTGCTCAGACCGTGGGTAACAACATAAGGGTCACGATGGGGTTTGTGTACATCGAGCAGCTAAATACCTTCTGGGAGGAAAGGCCCCAGGAACACCAATTTCTTAAGGGAGAATGGATTTGAGGTAACCTAATCTAACGAAACTCTGCTGATGGTAAACTATAACGAGCTAAAATCAATGGCATGGAGCAACTGAGAGGAGCAGACACGGATGAGCAGATTTGATGCTGGCACCAGCGCAGAATGAATGCCAGGGACTACGCGGAGAGGCAGGCCAAGAGAGGATCAGGCCCTGGGAGCATATGGACCGCAGGCTGAACTGTTTCATCCCGAGCATTAATAATGGACCGAAGTCTGTAATTCTTAATTGTGCTGAATCCTAATGCCCTCATCTAAGGGCCTTGGGATTTTGATGGAGGATCAGCTGGCATGGAAGATAACAACAGTAAAACACAATGCATTAAGCCTAACTAGCACATCAATGGTCTGCCATGCCGTTCCTCTCACTTCCCTTCAGAGCCTTCTCCAGACTCCTTCCTCCCGCAATGCTGGCAAGAAAAAGTCATTTAAAAATCCTGTTGTTTATCCCATCTATTTTTCCTATGAGATGGCTGCTTGCTTATGTGGAAGGACAAGACTCGAGCACAGTTGGAAAGGGTATAAAGACAACAGGGGACAAACATGAGATTGCTGGCAGATGGAGAAAGGTCTCTTGGACATGCAGCCTTTACCTCCAACTCTTCACCTTACCTCTTGCAAACAGATGCGTTTCCTAAATGAACAGGTCTGGACCTTCATTAATGCCCTTCTTTACATACAGCTTCCATCATCCTGTCGTTGTTGCAGTCGATACAGAACGGTGCCAGGGGATGGGACCAGCACACAGGCGCCCACACCACCCCACAGCACCCCCAGACCTCCCGGTTCAAGCCCAAGCTGGAGCAACCTCCGCTCACCACAAAGCACTGATGAATTCTGCACTGTTCTCTTTTCCAAACCTACCCACATCGGGAATATTCCCAAGCACGTAGGTTTCGGGATGCCCACTGCTTATCAGGTTATAAAGTTAGTAGTCACCTGAAGCAACCGGGCATCTACCTGCTTTGTTTGCTGTTATTCTTAAGAAAACAATCAAGCTTCCCGCAAATAAGATGCAGTGGAATGAGGTGGAAAGCAGGTACTGTCCTTGACATTTCTAAGCACAGCAGATGTACTTAACTGGCTCCTGTTATTTATTTATTTACTTGTGTAGAGAAAATGCTTGTTACTGAAGAAACCCAAATGTTGATAAGATGATGAGAGGTTTGCATGCTGGTTGATGGTCTCACTTTCGCTTATCCTGAGTGAATACAAGTATCTATAACTAAATATTTCCCTTAGGGTACTGATGACTAAGGTATGTTTATTGCATTGAGTGAATTTATATATATAATCAGCACAATAAACATTATTAAATTGTCTGAGTAAAATCAAAGCATGAAACACACAGTCAGTGCTGAATTCTAATGATGCTGAATGCCCATGATTGCATGGGGAAAGGATCTTAACAAGCCTTGATTTGAGCTTTGGCATCCGCCTCACAAATCACACAAAATGGTCTCTCTTTAATAGTGCTGAATATTGATAAATGTCTCTGCACGGCACAACAGGGAAGTTGGTCTCTATTGGCAATCTTTACCAAAGTGTGTTTTTTCCTTCTCTACACTCAAGGGTTTACCCTGAATGATTTAATTATAATTTTCCTTGTGTAAGACAAATTAAAGAGGAGAGTAGGAGTGTCATGCCAAAGCAGATTATTTATCTCCTTAACAGATTGCTGTGCACCAAACCCCAGAGCTGCTGCTGCTGCTACTTACAGAAACTGGGCGAAATGTGGGACAAAAGCATAGATGTAATATACATTTAAAGCCCAAATGAATGAAAGCATTAACCCATTATTTATAGCTGGAATTGTTTCATTCCTGTGAAAGCCATACACACAGAGCACACAGAAACCAAGAGCAGCCATGCAATGCTCCCTGGCCCACGCCCAGGAGCAGAGGATGCCTCCTGCTTTCGAATGCATTTTTGCTTTTTGAACGTCCCAGGGTAACTCTGGCCACACACCTGGCATTTGCTTTTTTGCCATAAAGGAGAACTTTTGTTGTCACTCAGCTCCAAGCACGGCAGCCGCGCAGCGGCCAGTGTTACCAGTGACACTAGAGCTGCGTCCCCGCAGCCCGTGCAGGACCAAAGCTTTGCTGTACACAACCGTGAGGCCAGCCCCGTGCCACAGCGACGCATGGGCATGCCGAGCAGCCAACGACTATTTCTCCTGCTATTTTAAACCCCTTGTTTATAACCAAAACGTGTTTTTACGCAAGATGTATAGGAGAGCTGCTGCTCGCCCGATGACTTTTAATGCAGGTGCCTCTGCTGCCACTGTGGTCAGCAGAGTGCCTCCTGTCTCACGGGTCTCGAGCAGCCTCGCAACCTGACCTGTGGGATCAGGAACCCCGTAAAACACAGCCTGAACTGTCCCAGTGACGTGTGCTAGACATGACAGTGATGATAGTAACTCCCACATAACCAACTTGCCTCCTGCAGCCCACTCCTTCTCAAAAGCCCAAGAGAAAGGGGGGAAAAGAGCTTTACAGCACACCCTAAAAGTTAATGTTACCTGTATATGATTATTTATTGCTGCTGGGCAGTCGTTATGATGTGGCTGTGGTTAACTGTTAGGACACTTACAGCTTTTACTATGTGCTTTATACTGTTGTTTAAATCTAAATAAATAGCTCTTTGTTGTACCAGACCAAAGCTAACAGCCAAGTGCACAGAAGGTGCAGGAATGACAGGGGCGAAGTCACAACCCAAAAGCCTGCTCTGGCCAGCCCAAGCTGTGGACTTGTGTGATGGGAGACAGAGGGCTGACAGCTCCCTTGTGAACCCCTCCAACAGCCCCATCTGGCCCAAGCTTGGGCTCGGGACCACCGCCACAAGTCCAGTCGTATTTGCAAGCTCAGTTGTTGTGCTGAATCAGCTGGGTGCAAGAACACACATAGATTTGTCTCCAAGCCTAGCCAAGTCATGCTCCCACCAGACTCATGATTATTTCTAGTCTTAACCTTTGCAACCAAAAAATGACCAAAACCCTGCTCATGCCTATCCCCTCTCTTTTGTAAGTACGCTGAAATTTCACCTTCTGTGGGCTTTCAAATATACATCTGATGGCGGAGCACAGCTACTCTTTTCTCACTGCTCACTCACCACCCCGAACTCCCAGCCTGTAGATAAATAGCTTTTCAGAAAGGAAACCAGTGCAACACATCTCAACAAGAGGAGTTTCTGTGTCATATGAAATCCAGGCAGGCACCACAGTGCCTGATGAGACTGCAACAAAACCCTTAAGTGCATCAGTAGGCATTCTTCTGCGTGTAGTCTCCTGCTCTACTTATGGATAAAGATGTAATTCAATCACTGCAGCAAATGGATGGCATAACCCTTCCATGTACCAAAAAGAAGCAAGATAAAGCAAAGTCTGTAGTTCTCTTATTTGTATTCCTAAATATACCTATTTTTGTATTTTGATATTGTAGAGAACTCAATAGATATGTAAGGAAAGTATTACAGCAAGCTTTAACAATACAGCTATCAATTCAACCATTAAGGATTTTAAGTTTTCTAACCTGTACAGTCTCAAACAATACCATGGCATGTGCCTTCCTAATTAATTTATTTGGAACTTTACTAATAAAAACACATGTATTGCCTTGTTAGTAGATCCCAATTACCTTCAGACCACAATTACAGGACTCAAGACACATGGATTTCCAGTTCTGCTTGACAGTATACACACGAGAAAATTCTTTCTTCAGAACAGATTCCTCTATTTCCACTGCATTTCAAACTTCACAGCAATGGCATACTGTTTCCTCGGTTAGAATGCCATTAGCAGACAGCACATGCCTCTGTTCAGTGAAAGAAGATCCATTTCACTGCATGGGTTTTTGTTTTACATACTTGGTAAGAAAAACATAGATAAAAAATTTATTGAAAAGTCATAAACCCATCTTGTTCAGCTCTATATGCAGCAGAAAGGGAATTTAATTGTTTAATAAACATCAAATTGTTTTTAGTATCCCATGTAAGTCTTCATGAAAACCATGTCCTTGACACTTACATGCATTATAAATGTATAAGCCGATGTTCCCCCACATGTCCTTGCAATGGATATAAAATGATGCCTTACACACACAGCAGTTCTTTCAACAGTGGGTGTGCTCTCCTTTAAAAAAATCTATCTATTCCCAACAGCACTATTTTCTTAATATTAGAAAGATATAAGAGGTATTTATATAGCTTCCCTATCAATCTACTTTCAGACCACCAGAAATATAAACTCTATGGCTTAAAAATTCCATTATCCTCTTTCTAATGAATGAAAGGAGGAAGGAAAGACAAAGCCATCAGTTTCCATAAAATCCAGCTTTCACTAGTGTCTGCTATAACATTTCTAGATGGGCAAAGGGACTCTCCTGAATGCAAAGAAGCACTGCCCTCCCCGCTGCGCCCACGCTGCTCGCGCGCTCCGGAGACCCTTCTCCTCCTCCTCCGCAGCCGCAGCGACACCGAGGCTGCAGCAAGCACTGGCACCCACGGCCTGAGCTCCTAGGACCGTCTATCTCACCGTAAGCAAAAGTTATGTTGTTAGACATGCCTCAGTGAAATCTGGGGGTGTAAAGAAACAAACCTGCAATAAAGCATCCTTTGGAATAAAGCAGAACCCGCGCCGAGAAGCACGTCAACAGACAACCCCTGATTTAAGCCATTTCTTTTAACAATGCAAGCCTAGCAAGTATAAATTAACTCACACTTTTAAAAGCCAAACACCACCAGTTAGCTAATTTTATCACACTTAAAAAAAATCCACTTTGTTTTAGAAAATCCTGGTGAACTCAAGCCTCTCCTGTCTTGTGAAAGCAGGTAAATACAGAGTAAAAAAAGGCCAACGTGTTAGATGAGATGGGGCGCTGAAACTTGGCAGAAAAACGGGTGGGAAAACAGCCTGTACTGACCAACAGATTTTTTTCCTCACCTCCAGCCTGCAACCCCCAAAGCACATCACGAGTAACACCACCCGGGATGCAAAACGCAAAAAAACAGCTTACACTCGTCACACTTCCCCCAATATGCTTAACCAATGCACTTCTAATTAGCTAATTGTGCCCACATTGATCCAATTAACAAACCATAAAGATCTGAACAAAAGGAGCGTATTCTGCCCAGTGGAGACTCTATTCAACCACGCCAAAAATCAGACAGAGCAAGATGTGGAGGACAAAACCGAGGCCAAGGCGGTTGGCCACCGCTCCCAACAATTTCGCCATCATTTCGGCACGCTGTTCAGAGATGCTCACGGCTGGAAACCCCACCAGCACCTACCTCTCCCGTTTAGGAGTGTGGACCGATAGCTGTCCATTAGTTGAGGCGTGCGGGTTGATGATTAAGGAGGTCTTAGACGGTGCGGAGGAGGAGACGCAGGTGGTGGACAGGTCCAGGCTGCTGTGGTTGTTGCTGGCTGCCTCCTCCGCTGTGTGCGAGCCTGTCACTTCCTTCCAGAGCTGCTGCAGTTCTGTTGGAATCATGCCTGAAACAAACAAATTGGATAATTAAATCAATTAACAGCTAATTCGGCCGTCTTCAAACAGTAATTAAATCAAAGAGTCAGTAAACAAAGCCTAGTGTTAGTTGTGTGAGTGTGTGTGTGTTTTTGCGCATGTATTTTTTTTTAATAACTAAAGGCTAATACTGAATACTGCGTGTCTCTGCTATATTTTCTGGTGTGACACCTGCAATACCTATGTAATGCAAAAGCCAGGTGTGGGGCAGGGGGGTCCACACAACAGGACATCCACCCCAAACTCCATGTTAATTATTATTATTTTTTGTAATCAAAATTACAGAGGGCCCATTTCCAGAGTCCCTACTCAGGCAGAAATTGCCCCGAGCTCACAGCAAGGCTGACAGCAAAGGTGACCAAGGGCTACTCTGCAGTCAGCCGGAGAATTTTTTTTTTTTTTAATATACTATTATTATTATTTTTTTTTTTTAAGGAAAGGGAATACTTCCTAACCTGTTTTAAAAAGAAAGGAAGGTCTCAGGAAAAAAAAAATAATACTCAGCTTTATTATTATGACAACATGAACCACAATATGACTAAGTTTTAAATGATGACAAATAGCTTTGTTATTAAATATAGTTTTTATTAATCACTTTTAGACATAAATTATGAATTCATATTGTCTTCCTGAAATGCTTTTCAAATTTTAACAGTCAAATTGATTATACTATGATTATTTCATTAACACACCTATCTTTCTCATTAATTTTGGTTTCTCGAACTGCTCACTTAATTGATGGATGTGTCTACTGAAAAACTGTATAACTTTCTATACAAGTAACACTATTATTACTGTCATTTCTTAGATCAATGCTAATGAGCCATTCATAAGTAAAATGAAAACAGAAAATAAGCTTCAAGAAATAATTAAAAAAAATAAAATATTTTTTTAATTGTGCCAAAATGGACACCAGGCTTAGGACATTGCATTCAATACATAAGGCGAGTGAAAACTTTGCAAACTCCAGTGGGTCAAACTGAAGGCTGGAAGGGGAGCCGTGCGCATCAGCATGACACGGGCTCACACTGAGATCATGCTTTTGGATAAAGCTTATGTTTGTGACATGATCAAACAAGTCAAGTTTCTCTCACTGAAGACTATTTCAGTGCTCTTTCAGAGAAGGCCATGGGAAAAAATTGGCAGTAGAGATGCATCACTTAAATATTCAGGGGGGGAAAAAAAAAAAAAAAAAAAAAAAGCCAGTGCCTGTGTGTTTTTAAAGAGGTTTCTCATCACTGTGCTTCCAGATCATCATTTGGATGACTGTTCATTGTTTCAGCATACTGTAGAACTGGAGCTATCCTAAGGAAACCTGCCATTTTCTGAGTGTATAGCAGCAGCTCACACAGGCATGTATCTCACCAAACCTAAGGTATTGAAATAAAAAAAAAAAAAAAGGCAGTATGCATTATATTCATTTGAAACACATAATAAAAAATGCCAAGGTCTAAATTTAATTTATTTTTGTCATTTAGAATACAATGGATAGATAATCATCTCAACGTGATCAGCCAAACATCTTTACTTTGCTAAACTGTTAAAGATTTTAATTATGCTAGCTTTGGAGAGCACTGGTCTAATGAGGCGATAGACTCCAGAGAATCTAAGTGGTTAAGAACTGTGAAATGAGTCTGATAGGATTTTTTTATATTCACCGTGGATCGTTTGCATATCAAAGAGGAGTAAATTATTGCACGACAGACCAATAACCTTCCCCGCCTTTCCAAGAGTAGCATTAACAAAAACAGTTGGTCTCCGGTAACGGTTCACTACAAAAAAATGCTAAAATCCTTAAGTATCTGCAATTAATATATATTATGAAAGAGGCTTCAATTTATACATTAAGTGATCAGATATTCTTAGGACACATCCGTTTCTCTAAAGCCACGTCATTTTCCTTTCATCAGACCCAAATGCCAATTATATTTTGATGGATTTTGTCCCAAATGAGCATTTAGTTATTAGACGTATTCAATTATTACTTGTCCCCTGAAATTAAACCTCTGAGCAAATTAAACAAAGAAAAAGGTCAGTACACAAGCCTATGTCCTGTTTTGCTGTATCTGGGCTATTATTTTCAAACACCTTGCGAAGTGACAGTGTGGGATGTATTTTTATCTAACACGCTTGACAGGACTGTCTGCGCACTAACAATTACCTGTGAGCACGGCTGACCCTTACACCACTGTTTACTCAATTGAAACAATAGTGAATAGACTTGTCTGTTGATGATAACATATTGATATGAGACCATATGAGTCGACACCTATTTTTATTTTCCAGAATAAGCAAATAGGGAAAGAATAACTAGCTTTTTTTTTTTTTTTGGCCACCACCCCCTTATCTGGATTTCTGCAGGTTTTTAATTAGAGACAGGCTAGCACCCACCTCCTCTCCCTGTCCCCCCTTCTCCTCTCCCCTTCCCCTCTCCTCCAGGTCACTCCTGGATCTACTAATGCTTTATCCCAAGGAAAAGCTTGCAGATGGTACAGCCGTTAAAATATACATGCACGTAATATTTATACCTCGTTGTAGATCCTCTAAAAGCCAAGGGGTTTGGTCTAACTTCCTATATAAGCGTAACTCATATTAGCACTAACAACAACTATACTGCATATTGAAAGAAAAATAAAAACTACCCAGTTGTGCGGGGGAAAAAAAATACTGGAGATAATAAGGAGGTTTTCAGGCTGGGTGACACTAAATTAAAGAGTTAACTGTGATGTCATACACGTCTGCACACAACCCGTTGCTTAAAAATGACCACATCGTTGACATCACTTGATTAATAAAATAAAACTAAAAACCCCCTTCCTCCTCCTTCCCCAGATTTAGTTCTTTTAGAATAATTCTGGAGAGAACTCCTAGCTAGCCTGTCAAACTGGGCAGCTGAAAGGTATGCTCATTACTCATCCAGCAAAATGGTTAAATAAAATAATAGAACAAATGGTAAAAGCAAGTCAAATAGATCCACGAACACTTGCAATAAATTATGTAATTTACCATTTAACAGTTTCATTTTAACAGCAAGAGCTAAATTTTAAGTCAGGTTCCCAGAACTGCACGGCAATTACCCGAGATCGCTACTGCTGGTGCTGCAACTTCATACGTACCAGTAACGGGATTTAGACCTGAAACTGCCAAATCTACGGGAGCAATCAGGCACCCAGACGTCTCAGTCCTATTACTTTCACTCACAGGTGATCTGAAGTGTGTTTTGCAGTTTCATTTTGCAGGTACTAAAGATCTAGCTCTCGTAGCTCAGAACACTGCTGAAATGTGGTTTATTTTTAAATTGCTACTATGTACAGATGTAAAATCTAGATTATAGATGCGTCTAAATACAAAGCAGAAAACATTACACAAATATAACATTAAAGGATGTGCTATTTTGTGTAAGACAATAGGCAAGCACTAAAAACTAAAATACAGCTTTAAACAATGTATTAGTTCTAAAAACATAACAAAAAAATCACTTACGAAGTAGCATTCTCTGCTTATAAACATTTATTACTATTACAGATACTTAAGAATAAAAGCAAAATGCTTTTAACTGACTTCATAGCTACATTTACTAGAGGGATGATTTTTTTTTTTTTAATACACACATTTCTAGTATTTGTCTTAGTCTTGCAAACTGTTCTGAAAACAAAAGGGCACGATATATGTAATTTCTTATTTAAAAAAGAAGTGTACATTACCAATTATTTTAAACTATAGCCCTGGCTCTTCATTGCATTTTTCAGGACAACTAGTCGCCTTCATTATGAAAGAAAATGTAGGCACAGGTTTAAAAAATGTATGTTGTGGGGACAGTTGACAGATTACTGCTCATGGAACTCAATTTCCCAACCCCAGGTATCACCGGCTCAAAGACAAACAGAGTTGCTCAACCTCTTTGTGTCCTTGTACCTCCATACCCAGGTGACCATGTTCAAGCAAGCAGAAAGTTGATTTAAACCTCATAATGACATCAGTTTTAAGCCATCGTCTCTCTGATAAAAAAAAATAAAATATCATACCGTATTGCAACCTGCCTGAATTCTCAAGTTACTCTTTCCTCCCACTGCCGAGCCCCCGGCTCCAGCCGCCCCCAACGCTCGCAGCTCATTTCCCTGCAAGAACCAGCCCTTTCTGCTTATGTTTATGTCGTCTCCAGCGGACAAGTCGGCACCCCTTAGGTTTTAAATACGCTTCTCCGCGAGGACTAATAGTTACACTACCCTGCTAACCATATCAATCAATGCCACGACTGCTGAATTACCTACTGGTGTCTCCGATGTGTTACCGCACAGATTACACTTCATGCATCACCACATTCATTTCTTTCACATTACACATGAGCGTGTCTTGTCACTGCCCAATTGCCCTCCTTTGGACAGCTTAACTGATGTACTATACAATGAACCTTACCGAGCAAACTTAATAGTATAGGAGCTGTGGGAAAAATTAGAAAGGTTGAAGCTTGAGTCCGGTGGGTGTGTGGGAACAGCCTGGGATGCTTCCAACAATAAATCTGAAGTGTAATTAATGCACGACACAAAATTTTCCAAGTATAAACGGCATTTTTTCTACATGACCTTTTTCCTGGACTTGTTTCACACCTTCTCCCCATCACACCGCGCATCAACGGTGCCTGACCAACTACCACCCCAGGCCTGATCCTGCAGCTCTCAGCCAGGCACCACCTTGCTCTTCATCAGCCTCCGACTCATGCACAGGACTAGCCTAGACCAGGTGTTCAGCTTTGGGATGCTGGAGAGCTAAACTGAGTCTTGTAGAGGGAGGTGTCAGGTCCCCAGAAGCTTAGCCTCTCAAGACAAGAGTTAGGTGCTCCAATACCTTTGTGGGTCTGGCAAAAATAAGCCTAAATAAACCACGCCAGCCACATGGCAAAGCAGACTCCACTCCCCAGTTTTGTCTCCCTTTATCCATATAAGTTAATATTCACCAGCCACCTTGCTCTCCTTTTTGCAGCTACACACACAAAAGGAGGGTGAAAAACAGAAGCAATTTTGTCCCCCCTCCCCCTTTAACTGAACAGAGCTGAATGTAAACTCGTTATATGGTTTAGCAACTAGTAGCAGCCCTAAGGCTGCTCTGAAGAGCCCAAATCATTCCAACCTCAGCTGACTCAAGTTGTTGAGGTGGATGTTTAAATTTATTAGGGGGCAAGGGAAGGAAAAAGCATGATTATTCAGAAATACCAGTATCATGGTTGAAAGACCTGGTCTTCCCTGAGCCATGCCAACTTTGAATAATCTGCCTTAATCACAGCAGCCAGAGCTCAGGCAAGTCCATTAAAAAGTCCCAAGGCTTGCAGACAAACCCAGTTTAAAAAAAAATAAATAAATTCAAGCCAAAGAGGAAAAGAGAGAATAAAAATCCCAGGTTATAATCACTGCCAAAAGTATTGTGATTTAAGTAGTTACTGCTTTCAATGTATCAGTATCTCAAAAAAAAAAAAAATACAAATAGGGATTTCAGCAAAGCAGTAACTTCTTGCAGAGTACAGGACTGAATAAAGCTGTAGGAGGATCTAATTGTCAGTAACACCATTAAAATTAAATGGAGTTAATCCCAATTTGCCTCAGTGTGGAGGGAGAAATGAAGCTATGATGTACACAGGCAGTGAAATGAAGACCATGTAAACAGGCATGGAGAGGAGACATTGCCACCTCTCCCTCTCAGCTGCAGCAAAGGGCAATCCAATTTCTACAGTTCGTCAGTGTGAGGACCTGAGCTCCTCTATGCCCAGCTCCTCGCCAGGCTGGAACCAGAAAGGGCCCAAATAACACATTAAAAAAGGAAAAGCTGCTCTCACACTATCCTTAGCCATGAACCCAGCACCAAGAATCGATTAAGACGCCTCCTGTGAAGGATTTCAAGCTCCGATTAGTACAACCAGCAGCTTCGAGTCCACCAGACTGGTTATAGCTGTGCAAATTGAATCTGAATTCCAAACTGTCCGCCTCCCGCTAGCCAGAGCGGTCCACGATTTCGGCATTGCCCTTCTCAAACAGTATCTTTATAATGCCCATCCTGCCTGTCAGGATTTTTCTGTGATTATTATTTTATGAGCCTATGAGATCTCTCTCTCTCTCTCTCTCTGTCTTACTGAGTGACAATTTTGTTTGCATGGGTGTGCATGCTATTGCTTTGCCAGACAGCTGGCAGCTCCCAAACCCCTCACCTACCTTGTGCAAGGGGTTGCAAAGGCAGAGTAGGCTGGCCAGGCTGGATCGTTAGCAGCCCCTGACGCTGCAAAGACAGGAGGTGCTGCTGTTGCAACTGCTGCATCTGTAAGAGTTGCTGCTGAAAGGCCAACTGCTGCGTAGCCACCTGCTGTTGCTGGGGCTGGAAAAGAGGGGGAAAAAAAATGCACATTTGTCAATACAGAGTGAAGCATTAACAGAGGATTTACAGGGATCCTTGTCTCAACACACTTCAACTTCTGATCGCAGTCACCTGGTATCAAGGCAAGCTAGCGAGCCCACCACCCCATATCAAAGACCCCAAGTCATGCTTAGGTGCTAGAGCTAACCACAGGGCTGCAGTCGATTCCCACCTCCAGTGGTTACTTTCATCCTACCTAAATCCCTCCTGCCATCCCAATTAAAAATGTATGCAGCGCTTCCTGGTCCACGCTACCACGTCACCCAGGTCCACGTGGTCGTGTTTTACCCCAGAAGTGGCTGCATTTCAGTGGTGAGTAAAGCAAACGCTGCTGGCAGCTGTTAAAGTCCTGGGTAATTCTTTGAGGCAAAGAACATGTATAACGTGAGAATCACACCACACGATCACATCGCACTTGGATGTAATGAAAAACAACCCTGCACTGCGCTCTGTTTGCTCATGCAAGGGTTGTCTCAACTATTAAGGCAATACGACTGGCTTAATTTATGGTATTTTACACTTACTCTCTCTTATTCATCCATCAAGCCCCACAATACTTTCTGTTATGTTTGGAATTATTCTGTGCTGTATTTAAGGCTGCTACTTCTGCACTTTGAAATTTTTAATTATTCTCACTAGAAAGAAGATGGAGTTCCTTTACTCCACAGGGATGTGAACCTTGAACCTTCGAGGTGTAAAAGAACATGTTGCTTTTCTCACTACTGTACCCGGAGAAGCTTTTAACTACTCTGTTTATCACTTCTGACATAAATAAATGAGAAAAAATCAGACCTTTGAAGAAGAAAAACTTCATCTAATATTGTTAATTAGCCATGACAAACGATGAAATAACATTGTAAATCTTTCATAGAAACAGCCACTAGATTTTAATTACACACATTCATAATTTAGCAAACAACATCTTACTTGAATGTGAGTGTTTAATATGTACAGTACTCCAGGCTTCAGAGTCCTTAATTTTGTTCAGTTAAGGAAGCCTCTAGGTTTTGCTTCCATGCTCATCTTGTATTTTATTTGCTTTGTTCTTTAAAATCCATGAAAGGCTTTGCATTTTGATAAATATCTTTTTATTTATTGTACAATGACAGGAGGAAAACTTTTGTTGTGTAAAACATCAATACATCATGCCAGTGTTTAGCAGTTCCTTGTGCTAGCCAAAAAAAATTAATGTAGATTTCCTTAGTAATTATCTGAGTGATAGAAAGATAATACACTGCAGTAGTACAATAAATAGAAGGAAATTATCTAATATCCCTAATCTGCTAGGAATCATATCAAGGTGGAGGTCTTATACACATTATGGCTAACAACTATGGAAAGAAAATTAACTCTTACAAAACTGCACACTTTCACAAACAAACCCCAGGCAGATCCCAAGCTTCTTGTCGCCCTTCCTTGACACCGAGCCAGAGGATCACTGGCCCCATTCCCTACTGTGTCAAGCAGGGAAAAAAATCCACCAGAGCTGCAGGAGCGGGACTGAGCGGGACTGCCAGGGGTTTGGCCCCCGCCTTCTTGTACCACCATGCCCCATCAACCTCAATACTGCGACCAACCGCGTACCCATGACTGTACTGACAGGAAAGTTAATTTATCTTCTTTCCAAAGAAAATCTAGGACTTCAAGAGCACAGTTAAAACAAATAGGTGTTTAGATATTCTGAAACTTGGGAGAGTTTTCATTTCTTTGCAACAGCTTGCTCAGATCCTCTAGCTCAACTATTTGCAACAGCACCAGATGAATGCAAGCCCCAACAACAGTTATGTTAAGAGTTAAAGTAATGTTTGCCTCCACAAATATGCATTTTCTAAATATATATGTACTTAATATATATTTTTATGTATATAATAAATGGTATTACATAAAAATCTAGTTACAGTAAGCTGTGCTTTACCTATTTGCCATCTGAGTGTAAAGTTAGCTTTTTTTTAAAAAAAAAAAAACAACCTTTATATAAATTGGCTGATGCCCGTTTTGGTTGTCTTCTCAGCTATCCTAAGAAAAGCTCTTGAACACTCTCTACTTTGAAAAGCCAGGATATAAAAGTATACAAGGCCCATTGTCCAAGAAAGAATTTAAAAGCAAGACACGTTGCCAAACTGCGCTCCCCACCCAGTTACCAAACACAGGATACAAGGCAGTTTGTTTACTTCTCACAATTGAATGCATACAAAAAAGGTCTCAGTGCAGTCCTGTTGTCAGGTCAGTAGTCAGTGTTAAAATGCTGAAATATCCTGATAAAACTTGCATTTTTGATCCCCTCCCTAAAGCTTCTGTCAAAGGTCTGTTTTCCTTTCTTAGGTTACTCCCTACTGCCTAACATAAACTGTCACAACTGCCGGAGGACAAACGGCCCCGTTCGGAAAACAAGGCGCTCCGTCCAGCGCCACGGCACCAAGCGGGATCCTTCTCTAAAGCCGCCCTTGCCTCGGCGAGGCCCGACTTCGCCGGGGGAGAGGCAGCCCCGCAGGCGCAGGGCTGAGATCTCGCCCCGGCCCCTCTTGCTCCTGCTAATGGGCACCGCGCAATGCTCGCCCTCTGCTACGCCGCGCAGCCCTCGAGTAAAACCCCCAGAAACCTTACTGGGGTCCGTCTGTTATCCTGCTTGGGGGTCGGATCCCTTTTACCAGCGGGGCTTGGGAGATTCGTTGTGGTTTTCTTCTTTCACGACGGTACAATAGGACAAGGCACTAACAAAATGACTTGGGGGATGCAGTACATGAATACACTTGTTCCATCTGTCAAGGTACAAACTCAGCCCTCGTTAGCACGGCAGCCGCCGGTCCCCACCACAGCACTGCTTGCTGTGTGCCTGACCATCAGGTTGTTTGTTTGTTTGTTTGGGGAGGGGGGGGGGGGATTAAAAGACCACCGCTTGCATGCTAATTTAGGAAGAATAACCTCCTTAAGGCAGGAAAAATGGGGCTGAACAAACCTGCAGGACGAAACACATCACTGAAACAGGCCTCTACTAAAACCATCAGCAAAAATACCCCCCCAAAACCCGAGAAAAAGCCGAAAAGACTTGGGCCCCTTGTTCTCTTAACAGCTATCGTGTTAAAATGCTCTTCTTGAAACAGGAAGGAGTCCTTTCTTATTGTTGCTTTCGATACTGTAATATCAGAAGTGTGACCACAGTAAATCAGTGTGTTAGATATTGAAATGCCATCACATTGTCTAACTTCCCTTCTCGTCTTTTTTAACACAAAGTATTTTTTTCTTTAAGCTCCGAGCCCTCATCTTTGTGTCTGAGATGCTCTCCTGTCTGACAACAGCAATTTAGAAGAGTTAACTTTTATCGTTCATTCTGCTGTGTAACTTTCCCCTTCAAATTTCTTTATCTGCCCTCTGAGCTCATCTGAACTTTCATGTTCTCCCAGCATGCAGGCTTGCATTCAAAACTATGTCTAATAGACCAAATAAGAGGTTAATAAGAAGTGGCAACAGAAAGAAAAAATACAATCCCTGGTAACTGATAAGAATGACAGTGGCAGCCCTTTATTGTTTGTCTTCAAATATAGAGTTAAAGATCTTTAAAAAACTAAATTTTGACGCCTTTGAAAAGAAAGAAGCACAAAATAACAACAGGGGGTTATTGCCTGCCAGCCACAGGGGAGAAGCTCCATAATTCTTATTCTCCCTTTTGAAGGCTGTTAGAAATCTGATTCAAAAAAGCAACAGCAGAAGGAGAAAGCCTCTTGAGGCTATCGCCATTTCCTGTGATCATGCATAATGCGTTTCAAAAGTGGGTTTTTACCAATTCTGTTGATCAATTGCACCTCCTTCATATTCCCTCTTTTTTCTGCTGTGTTTACATCTGATGTGACTCAATGACAAGCGCTGTCTGAGACTGTGAAACAGACCTGTCATGTTGATTTATGGGCGCATCAAACCACGACTTGTCCAAACTGAAGCTCGCAGTTCATTAATTAGAGAGTTGTGACTTTGAAGTCAGCTTTCAGACTGTGGTTTTTAACATTTGGCTTAATTTATATGCTCTTGAATGTGGATCTCTAAGGAAAAAACTGAAATTCCCTTCTTGTCTTTGAACTTCTTTTGACCGCACAATAATCATTTCTTTGTCCAGAGTGATGCCTGCATCCCAGAGTCATTAACGCGCATTGAACTGCCACTGATGAGTAAGCCCTACTGAATTAGAAAAACAGCCAGCAAAACAAAGCTGAGAGCATTCTGCACAGTGATATCTCACAATTACATGCCTTCCCTCCCTGTGCCATTTCCATTTTAATTACTGTTAGTCCTTTAGATTTACATTTTAGACACTTTTTAATCTGTTCCCTTTTTATTATAGTGGCGCCCGTAAGCACGCTATGGTTAAGGTTGTGTCAGCGTTTCCATTATAAACCCCCCTGTTTTCAGGGGTTTATAACTCAGCTGGAAAAATTCACTCTGGGTTGAAACTCAGCACAGGTGGCACGATTTGCCGAAATTTGGGGGGGGGATTGGTGCATGCTTTGAGCAGCACCGCTTGCAAAGCGACGCGCAAGTGCTGCCGCTATCGCAGGACATCACGCAGCATCTCGTGCCAAGAGGCAGCTTTCTAGGATCTACCTAAGCCAGCACTGATGTCGGATTAAACATGAAAGTCTCAAACTCCTTGTGACTAGAGGGGTGAACTCGGTGCCTTCAAAACAAATGTAATTACAGCAAAATTAAATTTAAGCACACCAAAAATTAAATTTAAGCACACCAAAATCGACAAACACAAGTTTAGGATGTGACAGATATTTTGGAAGGAAAGTGTATTTAAAGGACGAGAAGAAACCACCCTGGCCTGTCCCGCAGTGGCATGAGAGCGACGTCTCCTGACACCACACTGCGAAAAGGCAGCGTTCCCGCACTCTCTCTGCATCTCAGACCTCTCTTCTTGGTGTCACCACCGATGCTGTCCAGCGTGGTCCTTCCTGCTAAGCCTGTGCTGTGAGGAACGTGCAACCAGAACCTCTCCGGTTGGAAACTGCAAGCCCAAACTCAATGTCTCTTGGCATTTCGCCCTGTTTTAGAGAGGACAGCACCATATCTGGGCCTGCTGCCTTGCCCCCTCCCCTTTACAACATAACTAACTTCCAAAAGCACTCTCCCAAGATACAAGTCTAGATGCTTGCTCCAGTACTCATACCGAACATCAAGGCATGGTCCCCTGCTATAAAATATGTGGCAGCAAGCAAATGGAAAGCACAGGAAAATACAGGCGAAAACAGGACAATAACTCTAAATCTGAAAGCTGAGACCCGATAGAGTCAGTTCAGTTGTGCAATCATTTATAAGATGAATGACAGTTTAATAGCCACTAGACAGTCCCCAGGGATCTGTGGTTTGAAAGTAAAATGGGTATTGTCTGTACCTCTTTAGGCTGTTTTCCAGCATGTTGTTGCTGTAAAAGTTGGAGCTGCAACTGTTCCTGTTGTTTCTTATAAAACTCTTGAAGCTGCTGCTACAAAGAAAAGGAAAGATGGTAAGTAACAAAGTGGAGAGCCAATTCAGTGTCCCTTTTGGTGTAACACACAAACTGTGATTTGAAAAATAGCATCCTTTTATCTGTAATGGTCTGACCTTTAGTTTGAAACTCAACAATAAATTCAGTGCACACTGACTATTCTTGGCATTATCGTTTGAAAAGTAATCTCCAAAATGAACTGATGAAAAACATACCATTTTCTACACAAACTAATTAAAATAAGGCAAGGAATGACCTTTGATTGTAACAACAAAGCCAAAATGCCCTTGCTGAGAGAGCCTGGCGAATCTCTGTTGTGAAACACACATGCTTTCTAAATGATAGGGTTTGACTGTATTAAGTGTTGTTCAATACATGCATAGACATCCTGGGAAATACTCTCCTCCTCCCCACTCCCCAGATGTGCGCTGTGCAGGCAGCGCTCCGGTGTGGGCACGAGGGAACGTGGCAGCCAGGAGGGAGCACGCAAAGCCGGGCTGGGGTGGATGCTGACACCCGCCCGGGATTCATCAGTGCCCGCTGTGCCATACCCTACGATACCGGAGCCTTGGGGCTTGGCGGTGGCCAACTTTCAGCTGAAAAAGGACCATGGGCTGTGAGAAACACTGACACACCACACGGCATACATTGGCTGAAATCAAACAGATTAAGGCTTTCAAACCTCTTCACTTTTATTGCCACCGTTTCCATAGTCCTTTACAGTTCCAGATGGACATAGTGAGGTCTAAAATGGGAAGTATCGCCCTACTACCTTGTTTATTCCAATTAGTCAGGGCACACCATGCTTTCTGAGGGATGCAAGCAAAAGCAACAGGGACATCTGCCGACGTCCTGACACTTAAATATGCATCTGTATTATTTAGCTCATCTTGGAAACACTCCTAGCACTGCTCCCTGGATTTGTTTCCAGTAGCTATTTCTAGAATTAAAAACAAAAGAGCAGTCAGTTCATCTCAGAGCACGGCTGCTCCGAGGTATGGACCCGAGACGTAGGCAGCTTCTTTCCCCAAGAACATTTCAGGAGGCGAAGCCCTCCGGCATCTATAGGGGCCACCTGAGCACCTGTTAAGAAAACAATTACCTGTTGAAGCATGAGTGCCTGCTGCTGTTGGAGCAGGACTTGGAGTTGCTGGGGAGTTAGCACTTGTTGCTGGAGGATCTGCTGCATTTGCTGGGGAGTGATCACTTGAGGTGTCATCATAGCCACCGACACTGGAACCTGAAGTGCAAAAGGAGAGCAAAGAAGGGGTCAGAGCACACCACCGCAGCTCCTCTGCGCCGCCCACCATCCCCGCGCCAGGGGAGCCCACGCCTGGCATCAAGGATGCTGAAGGCGAGAGAGTCCTTACAGCCCACCGCAGCAGGCACAGAAGTACCGACCACGTTTTCCTGGCAACTGAATTCCCCTTTTGCAAAACATTATTGCGATGCAAATTCTTTAAAGCAAGCAATACGGTAAACCCTGTTAAGATTTATTTATTTTTACAAGAAACTGTCAACTGGGTCCTTTCCCTCCCAGAAAGCCCTTGCGTTCTGTACAGGAATCCAAGAGCCGAGTATCCCACACTGATGGGATCTAGACCCTATTACGACAGGTTTTGAAGAAAATTGAAGGAAGGCTCAGTGATGTGAATAACAGCACTAGACTCCTATGCAATTTTAACAGAAAGGCCCTACCACGATGTCTTTACCATTCCATATTCACCCAGCATACAGATGTCTTCAATTCTTTCGTATTATGTGAGATACCATTAAAAGCCGCTTTCCATGACATTTCAGTGACAAACAGCTACAGTGATGAACTTGATAGCATTTCATATTTGCAACTGTTAACACGTTTCTGCACGGGCATCTTTGCAAGGAACCTGTACACTGTATCTGAAAGGATGATGTCTTGTTCAGATAAAACACTGACATTAAAATGACAGGCTGTCTTGGCCAAGGTTACACAAATTGTATTCAAGCGGATACCTAATGACAATGCTATGAATTCTGCAAGCTTTCTAGAATGTAATTTAGCTATTCAAAATAATCACTGCACTTGTGTTTAATTTGCAGACTACATGAGAACCATTTTGTCAGTCCTAGTAATGCAAGAAGACTATTTCCCTAGAAACCCACCCCTCTACCCTCCACCCCAAAAAAGGAAAAGAAAAGGAAGAAAAAAAAAAACAATAGAGGAAAAGACAAAACCCATATGAGTTTTAACAGTAATATTTAAACACCTTACTTTTCTATAGTTTCAAATCAAATACATGACAGCACAAAACTAGAAGCAGTAAAGGATATACTTTGCTAAAAAGGATCTCCTGTCATCTCATGTGTTACAATAAAAGGTAATAATATGTTTAGCACTTTTTCTGTGCACCACTTTTTAAAAAATCAGCAGACAATAGCTGATCAGAAGATAAAGGGCTTAAAAAAAAAAATCTTCCAGCGTAGTAGTAAGCAAGAGAGAAATGCAGTATTAATTTTATGTAACATAATGTCTTAATATGCAGTTTATCTTGACTTTTTCACATGATTTGTCCTGTCATTTGCATAGCAAGCTCTCATTCCTAATTTCACAGTCATTATGCACTGATGTCCTGATTTCTCAGCATCACTAATTTTGATGAACTAAAAATGGTTCCTGAAGGTCAGATGCATGTACACTGCACATCTCCCCGTGTTGTTGTGTACATGTTGTGTGCCAGGGCCAGACACTGACTCAAAAACATTTGTCTGAGCAAAGTCTAGCAAAGGCTCGACGTCTCTGACACCCCATTAACGCAAACATGGCGAGGTCCTCTGTGCATTCCCCGTGGCACAGCGCGTTCCCACATACCTAATGTGGTCCAGGCAGGTGTGAACACACGCAAATGAAGATTTAATTACGGGTCAAATGGCAGTCCCACTGAAGCCAGCAGCACTTCTCCCGTGGCCAGCATGGCTTGCCCGTGCCTACGGGAAACCACCGGCCGGCTGCTGTGCCGTGACACCGCCTGGCCACGCAGGACTAGCTCCAAGGACACTGAGTCATCCGGATGGGTAATCCCATTAATTCAGAATATCTTAATCTGTAGTCTTTTAAAAACTTTTCTCGGAGTAGAAAATTATTTAATTAAATACTGCCGTCACTATCTTCACCCTGAAGCATGACTCACCTTCATTATTCTCATCCCCAGTGAAGTTTACTTTACCCTCGGGTTTGTACTACTTCTCATTGAAGTTGGACTGAGCAAACAGAAAAGGAAGCATGTTTAAGTATGTTTTCTGTGCCCTTCTTGGAAGATAGACAACACAAATACTCTTCAGTCAGATTTATGACGACAAGCAGGGATACAGACAGGAATAGGGTGGGGTGCTGTAAACCCTACACATCGGTGATTAATACGAAGGGCCGCATTCTGCCGTCAGCTATGCAGAGACAACTCCCATTCACTTCCATGGCTTTTTTGCACGTTTATCTTGGGATAAATCTAAGGATTTGGCCCTACCTTTGAAAACTGGCCATGTACCTTCCGGTGAAGAATCTCCTAGCTGCACGCTCTTTGCTAGAACAGAAGCACTTAACCAGCAAGGGAAAAAAAAAAAAAAAAAAAAAAAAAGGAGTTTTTTTTATATATATATATATATATATATGAATGACACACCTAGGAGTACGAGTTTGCACTGATCCGTTCAACTTCATTTTACCATCTGAAACCACATTTTCACACCACATCTGAGCCTCTAAAGAAGGCCCTGCCTTCCATTTATAAACATGGCTAACAGCCACATTTAGCCAAAGTTTGTGCTTCAACTTATCACAAAAGCAACTCATGGAAACCTTTTACAAACAAATTCAAATAAACCAGAAACTACTGTGTTAAAAATGGCATGCATGCTCCGGACAAGCGTGGGCACACGTACAGTTTGAGGACTTTAAATAGTTAAGAATGATGGCCTATATATCCACTCTCTTAACTCCCAACGTCCAACTTTTTCATGTAGCTAGTCCCTGGTAATACTAGGAATCAAAGGGCATGCAGCACCAGCAATAGGCTATTATAGCCCACACTTTATTACCCATTACTACCGAGGTCATTAGCGGTAAGAGTGATTGTACCGGTCTTAACCTATTGATCATTGTAACTACTATCATTTAATCCCGTGTTGAATGTCTGGAAAGCTGCTAAAGGCACACAAGAGAGAGTGCTTTAGCGCTGAGAAATATAGCCAAAGCTTGGAAATTACACTTTGATTCATAAAATCTAGCCAGTGGTTTAAATCAATAGTATTTAAAACAGTCATGTAAGTTCTTAACTACAGCTCTCTAATATTTATGGGTCCCTTTTTGAGTGTATTCAGTCAAAACTAAACTTTATTTTAGATACTGTGCAATATACTTTACATTACATTAGATAAAAAATATTTATTTCTGATATTTTGTCCGATAGTAAATGAAAACTAAACTGAGGGCTATAAATTAATTTTAGATTTCTATCTCTCCGATGTCAACTCAAATGTGTTGCCAAAAAAAATTACAAACCAACTTTAAAAATGGCTTAACTGTTTAAGTACATGAAAATGAGTGTGTTTTATGAGTTAACAATGAATCACAGAAGGCAGTTTATGAAGAACCAAAATAATTCTGTCTTACTGCCTTCAGGGAGTTGAAGTTCAAATTAAACTACTGGCAGATATATTTAAAGAATGCTAAGTTAGCATGCAGAACAGAAATCAATCTTTTCTTTTTTTAAGTTGTTTATTTCTATTTTCCACATGGAACACGATTGTTGTTATTGATATGATTAATGAACTACTTTTGGTATTGTTGACTGATAACAATAGGGTGTGGTAGATACCCAGCTGCATGTAAACCTGGCAGCAAAGGTAAAAATACAGCTGCAATTTGGCTTTCGGAGCTGTACTAGTATAGACCTGCTGACATGCTAATACCATCAACGGCAAAAAATGTCTTTAATACTCACAATTGTTTTCAGACGCTATTTCTCCCAGGGTTTTGCCTGCTGTTCCTCCGCATCCCCCAAAGCCCTCCCGTCCCCCACAGTCCTGTCCGCTACCCCCAATTTCAAGCTCTGCAAACACGCCGTATTTTGGCAAGATCGACCAAGGAAAACTTCCACAAACTTGGGCCAAGTTCACCTTTAACTTCACAACGGAGTTACAGCAGGGATGCATTTGTCACTCCTCCATACAACCCAGACAAGGGTCAGGAGGATGAAAATGATTTAGTCCTATTTAATCATCTCCATTCCCCCATTTTCAGTGATATTAATATAATTAAATACTAGCTAAATAATTTCAAGTAGTTTAATCTTGTATGAAGTGAAAAAAAAAAAAGAATGCCATTTTCACACAACGTGCCTTCGATGTTGGATACGGTTGTGGTCCTGTTAACTGTTAGCAGGCACGCCTGGAAGATGGGGAGGATTTCCTTAATTCATACAGAATAACTCTGCCAGAAAATCCTTCTCTCCTGCGATGTATGTTCAAACTTGATTTCAGTAAGATCTCATACCAGACACCTTGGATTTCTAAACAGCAATTCTTCGGTTAAAGATTTTGTGATAAAAGTTAAATGGAGCAAAACATAGCCGATCGTAGAAAGAGCAAGTAGCTCAGGAACAGTTAAAACATACTGGACTACAAATAAAAACAGATAGGGCTACGCAACAACAAACAATTAACTTGAGCTGTCTTATTAGAAAGCTATTATGCCCAATACATTTGAAATGTAAAGAAATCTCAGCCGAAACGATGCAAAACAGCTTTGCTCATGCCACAGAAGATAAACCACTGATACACTGGCAAACAGAGAAGCACGATGCCACAAGCCAGAGCACAGCCCAGCAAAACAAGAAGTGCTGAAGGCAGGACCTGCTTCCACCCTGAGACTAAAACATTTCCGACATAATATTTCATCCTCTAAAGTAACAATAAAAAAATGCCGCTGTTAGAATTATTCACGCAGAAACTGCAATGCTGTTTCATTATGCAAAATGGAATCTCACTTTTAGACTTAGTTATTTTACCATAATATAGTACAACACATTAAGACAGGTAATGTTTATTATATTAATGTAAAATCAGCTAAGTAGTCTGTCATTAGCATAACTGTTCTCTCTGTAACAATACAACTCCCTATTAAAAGAGAGGGGGGGAAAACCCTCTTTAAAATTAAATTAGCATTTTATTATTATAATTTTGTTTATTGTATTTTATCAGGAGGGAAGATCTCCCTCTGACCCACGGAAGGCAGTACGATGGGCTATGCTGACATTCCCCGGCATGTCAGGATGCCTGCTGTCTTCTGTATTCTCTTCTAGCTGAGGGAAAACGGGAATATTTTCATATTTGTTTACAGAATGAAACATCTGATCTTATCTACCACTTCTCATGCATACCAGGTTTCTCACTAAGTGCCAGGATAATTGTTTCTGCTATAATAAATACCCATTTAATTTGCATAAAAATATAAAGTTTACATAAATTAAATCCTTTCTACATCTAACATTTGTCAAATAGAGACTAAACTGGAACACACACAACCAAATACTCATTTAATAAGCTGAGTGAGAGTTCAACCTCGGGATTATAATCATCATTTTTCACATTTTAAAAAGTTATCATTTTTGTTTCCCGCTCCAGCATGAAAGGAAAAATTATAACCTGCTGTACGCAGTTCTGAACAGTGGTGATATTTTATAATGATTCAGTTTTTCTAAAAAAAAAAAAAAAAATTAAAAAAAAAAAAAATCAATCTGTATTTTTTCCCAGAGTTTAGGAAAGGAAATGTTAGATCAACGTATTCTGCCAAAAAAGCCTCAAATAAACCAAAAGCAATCCTGCTTAGAAACATCCAAAATACCCCTAAAGCCCTTGAAAACCCCTTGAAACCCTCTCTCTCCCAAACACCCTTAATATACTGAGAATGATCATCATGTCAGACTCCTTACATTTGTGTATTAATTCATTAATACATTAAGGAGAGCTTAATTAAATAATAAAAGACTGTGATTGAACCGGCAACATTTAATATGCCTAGAATTTCATGTGAGCAAAAAGGAAGTGTTATACAGAGGGACCTTTGTTTTTTTTTTCCTATGGCAGATTTTTGAGAACTGCAACTCTCAACAGAGATTTCTAGAGAAGGATAAGCCCTCTCTCCACTCCCCGAGTATTTTCTCCTGCAAGAGTTGAACCCGTAGCTGCCTGTTCTTCAAACTTGGAGCATTTGAGAAGGCATATATTGTCCTGGTCAGCTGAAAAAATTAGAGAGCTGGTTAAATCATGCTGTTTATTTCCCAAACCAAACACAGCTCTGCTTAAACACCTGGTTAGGCTTTGCCACTCCGGTTGCAACTGTAGCCTTTATAACAGTTGTAAACTTTATTTGCTTAAAATGTGCAGTTTTTCACACCTATGACAGACACCTACAGCTGAACATCACAGCTAAGCACAACGGTGCAAATTAGATTCTAATGAGAAAACATCAGTTGCGTCTTTGACAATCTTGCCATTCACTGATTTACTTCTAATGAAGACACACTCCAACCAGCAAGCTCGCCGTGTTAAAGGTCAAAGCACGTTCAAAAAAATGCCTCACAAAATCAAGGCAAATGGGAAACCTGTAAAGAAACCTTCTCATAAAGTGGCGTGGCAATTAGAGTAATTGTGCAAAAAGCCGTCTTCGGTAAAAAGTAAAAGAAATTAAGCTGCCACTACTGTAACAGGTTAGATGAAAATCAAAATTTAATGTATTCTCCCTTGTGTCATCTTGTTTTGTCAAGACATCAAATAGAATTGGAAAGTACAAAATAACAAGCCCTTGAGAAATCACAGAAGCCGACCTTTTTGATGTTGTTGGTTTACCTTGTTCTCAGTTATTTGAACAATGATGTTTCAGATTTAAGGGCAAGATAAAGCTTAAAAATTAAAACCCGTTGTCAGTTTGGGGAGGAGGGGGTGTTGTCCCTCCCAAATAACAGAGCATCTTACCTAATCAATGAAGGCAAATCCATCCGAAACTAGTGCACAGAACAATTAGCAATTCCACTTATTTGTTCAATACTCAGTCTGGGTTTTCTAACATTCATTCAACTTCAGTACAAACTACAGATCCTCCTGCTAGCAGAGGAAACTGTGCTGGAAAGGTTAAAAAGAAAAAAAAAAAAAGGCTGGGGAAGAGATATTTGCCAGTGCTGCTTCTCTCCCCAATCTCTACCTGGCCACTTTAGATCTCCAGATGAGCGCATGATGTATTTTTTCCCCCTTTCCTTGTAACTGGAAAGCGAAGCTGAGCAAGTAAGCACCTTACAAAAACAAAACAGTACAGACATTTTAACTGAACTACAGCAAAGTAGTTTCCAGTAATGCAGTTCTGCTTTCAATAAAACAAACAAACTGCTTAAAACCAGCCAAGCCTTTCACCAAACAATAACAAATTTAGCTTATGGTGTCAGGACTTTCCCACAATCTAGTTTTGCAGGTGTTGATAAAACTGCCCCTGCTACCGCTTTTCCCTAGCAAAGAGGGGAGAAAACAACATCAGTAAATTATCTTGCTACCAGGAAACATTTTCATAAAGTAAATCCAAGTGCTGTGTCCCTCCAGCTTAGGTTTGTCTACAGCAGCTCCAAAATGACTAAGAAATACAGAGCAAGAAAACGCAAGAGCTTTGCAACTCCTTAAACTTTTGAATGCAAAAATCCTTCTTCCCTTACCTTTCCTTCAGCTGCCCAGGGCATGCAATCACAAACACAGAAACCAAAGCATTTTACATTGAAACAGTGACTTGTTTAGCCTCAGTATTTTAAAAACGACATGATTCTCAAGCAACATCAGTGCTCAAGCATTGCCAGGTTAAAATGCTGCCTAAGAAATCACTCTGACTGCCTTTCATCACTTTCAATGCCTAAAAATCCCCTTTAACCTTCTCCACACAACTGTTGCAACCCTTTTCTTCCTTGCACACAACCAAAATCAACTCAACTTGTGCAGCCGTCAAAGACCACTGTCCATTAGTGCAATAATCCATCTGTGACCCATTACAACCCAGGGGCGATACCTTACGACTCCACAGTGGCGTCTGATAACTATTTACACCCCAGCATAAATTTCAGCGTGGGGCTAAGAGTTACGCTTTTAAAATGTGTAGAGGGCTCATCCAGCTGTAGAAGAACGTGAGGCACCCACACCTTCCTATGAGCAGTGAGATCCCAGAAAGCCAGCGCTGGGATTTCATTTCTTCCCTGTCAATCCCGTTGTATTTATGACTTCTCTTTAGTTCAGCTGAGTGACTGGTCAGAGCATGTCTCAGAGCTTTTTTTTTTTTTTAAAGCAAAAATAATGCTGCTTTAAAAAGGGAGGGCACAATGGTACAGCACAGTAAAGTGTATGTTAAACAAGACAAAAAAAAAACCCCAACTGTAGCAAACAAAAAAAATTTCAAAGCAGCCCTTCCTATCATAAGCTTTCTGATGATTTATGGTTTACCAACTCAGCAAGGTTACGCAACACTGCATGCCTTTAGATGCATTATTTGAGTCAGTTGAGATTTAATTAAGATCACAGCCTCCAAAATCCCTGTCAAATGAAAATTCACAGAAGACAATACACTATATATCCTCATGCAGATAGTCTCCATTCCATGCTCTGGAATAACATAAGTTAATCCTCGTTTCTATGGTGGCAGACAAAAGTTCACTAATTTTGTTTTCTTTTGACACTTGTGTTGTTTTCTGTTTTATGTCATGAGATCATTCCCTTCTGAGAAGGGGAGGGGAGCTGATATAGGGGGAGAGGAGGGAGAGCAATATGTCTGAATATGGCAGCAGATGTATTTTGACATTCTCACAGCTCTGCTGTGATGTCATCAAGTTTTCATATAATTAACCCCTGCCAGTAAGAGCATCATTTCATGACATCTGCCCATTGGGAAGAGGAGGAAGGAGTTGGGGACAAAACACGACAAGTGCTTCAATCTTGCTCTCACGCTAAAACCAAAATCAAACAAAATCAAATTAAGGCTACAAAATAGCATTCACGTCTTCCATATCGGCGACTGGCTTCTCCCAATTCATTATCTGCCCCAGCTGCCTTCTCACCTCGGAGGTGCTCTGAAACCACACGCCATGCACACCCAGATCATCGCCAACGCCTTCTCCTCCTGATGGTCCTGGTGTAGGGGAACCCCTTCGCTCTATAGTCCAATTCCTCTACATGCTAAACATGAGCAGGTCAAATAAAACAGTATTTCTTACAGGGAAATTACTAGAACTTTACCTCATTCCAGTGTACTTCTATTTGCATTATCTTAATATCTGCTTGCTTATCTCATGGTTTAGAAATGACAGGTGCTAGCGGTCTTTTGTTTGACAGGCCACTACACAAATAACTGTCTTGCCTGAAAGGGCTAATGCACTACTAATGAACAATAAATCAACTTTGATTATAAAGTGTCAGACCAATCAGTTTGCAGTTCAGCTCTATCACCGTCTAGGCCGAGGCAGCTACTCTGTTTAGGCAGGATTTGGGTTTCATCTCTGCAGCCTTATCAATGAAATTTTTTGGAAGTAGCCACAGGAGATCACTGAAAGCCCTCTGACAGCAGATCTTCTGCTGGCCGTGAGAAGAGGAGGGTGCCTGCTTTTAGAGGCTTCCTAGGCTGCTACTACAATAAATATACAATCAACAAAAGCCATTTCTTAACCAGACAGAAGCACGCTCTAATGACATATTCATATATAAACACCTATTTTAGCCGTGACTTTTAAAAGAGCTAGAAGCAAACAGAATTGCTTTTTCACTTCATGTAAAGATGCGCAAGACATCTGAAAGCTTTGCACTGTAAACATACTTCTGAGGGGCCCGATCCAGCAAATACTAATTTAGCAGGCAGAGTGCTTTACTGCTTGGGGGGGTGGTGCGAGGGAGAGAGACTCCTCTCCTATTATAGCTATTGCACATTCACGAGCCGTTCCAGGATTGGGCCCGGGAGCATCAGGCATAAAAATTAGCTCTGACCGAAATGAAAAAGACTTTAACATTTCAGTTTATTTATAAAAAGGCAAACTAGCCTGCGTAAGTCACTTTTTATTAGAAATAAACTTTAGCGATTTATTGTAGTTAGCAATTCAACACTCATTGCTAGAATAAATCCAACCATTTCGTTTTCATAAACAGATCTTAGTCACCCCGAATGATTCACATTTCCTGCCACCAAACTTGTTTTTATTTAAAAATATAAAATGGTAGCGCTTCAAACGCCGGCACACGCACCCAGACCACGGGGTCGCGTTACCGAGTGGCTTTTCCCTACCACCGGCAGAAGGACAAGTCGAAACCCTCAGTGTTTTGTAAAACAAGCTGGCTTGGAAGGAGTTAATTCCAAAGAGGAAGAGTGTATATGCACTTTGCTCTAAACTTACCACCCACTTCCTAAGGGTTCCCTCCTCCCCCCCCACCACCCTCGAAAAATCATCTCATTTGCACTGAAATACTGGCTCGCAGGGTTGACACTTAACTCGGCTACATTTAGATCCCATTACATTTATTTCGCTGGGGTTCGTAACACTAGTCAATGTCAAAAACAAAGCTCACTCACTTAATTTCCCCCTGGTAAATTGACTGGCGAATCCCTTCAGCAATCCCGGTTCCTGACATTTAAACCTGACAAAGTATTTTACCCGGCTCTGCGCGCTTTCCCTCCTTCCTGGCTCTCCTTCAAAACTACAGCACTGAAGTAAGAACCGCCCGGCAAGCTACGCGCACCCAAACTGTCAGAACAAAAGACAGGCAATTCGCGAAACAAACACAACCACTTTTAAAAACCTGTAGCAAGTTGCCAAGCGCGCACGCTGCACCTCCCTCCTCTCACACGCGGCCGCGGCGGCGGACACCGCGGGACCGGCCGGCAAACTCGGACCCGGACTCGAGGAGTCGCGGCCGCGAAGGCTGAAGCATCCTCGGGCTCTCCCAGCCGCTCCGGGCTCCTTCCGCCGGGCTGGGAGCGGGCCTGCCCCCCACCCCCCCCCCGCGAGCACCCACCTGGGCGGCGGCGGGCGGCGGGCGGCGCGCCGGGCCATGGAGCGGGCTGGCGGAGCGGTGCGGAGCCTCCGCGGGTGCGGGCGGAGTGGCGGGGCGCGCTGCTCGCGGGCTGCCGCGGCGCGCCGCCACCCGCGCGGCCCCGCCCTGCGCCGCCGCGCACACCCCGCCCCGGAACGGGGCGCCCCGCGGGCCCGGCCCTCCTCCCGCCGCGGCGGGCACCGCGCTGCCCCCGCGCCCTCTGACCTGCCCGCGCCCGCCAGCCGCGCTCCTGGCGGCGGCCCGTCCCCGCCGCGCTCCCGCCCGGAGAGCGTTTAAAAGCCGCCCCCCCCCCCCCCCCCCCCCCCAATAAATCTGTTCGCGGGAGCGGGTGCCCGCAGCGGGGGGAAGTGTCCGCGGGCGCAGTGCTCCGGCGGCCGCTTCAGGCGCGATGTGGGGGGAGCGCCGCGCAGCACTCGGGGAGAATCTCCCCCCGCTTCCACGGCAACTTTCTCTTCTCCCGTGAAAAGTGGCTTTTACTGTCCTGTCACCTTTCCCGACAGTTCTGCCCCGAACGCTCGGGATTCTAACGTCAGAAAATAGTAACGATAATTAAAAAAAACACCACAAAAAGCCTCTAACGGGAGTTTGCACCAAACCAGACTGCTGCGCCCGGCCTGCGAACGGGAACGTCTTCCCCTTCTCCCTTCACAAAGCAGAGGGGGATCGGTCCCCAGCTCCGCGCCGGGATGCTCAAACACACCCCAGGGCCGGGGCTCCTCCGCTCTGCCGCCCGCCAGCACCTGACCGGCGGCAGCCGCCGCTACCTGTTTTTCAGGCAGCCGAGCCCTCCGGTTTAGTGGAAGCGAAACGTGGTGTTTGGGTCTGTGGCACCCTTGTAACACCGGGGTTAGCGGTTTCACGTCACTCAGAAGAAGCTTCCTCACACTCTCAGGCGGGCGAGCTCAAAGAAACACTTTCTGCAGCCCCCCAGACTGCAGCACGCACACACCCCGTCAGCGCGCTGCCTCTAACCCAGGGACTGCCACGGGCCCGGGAACCTCTTTCCTCTCGCCCAAAAAGCGACTGTCCACTTCATCCTGGGCAGTAGTATTTGGTAAAATCTCTCCCGCTCTGTCAATTTTATTTTTGTACATTTTCACATAGTTTCTGAAGACAAAATTGATGCAGATAGTTACTTCACATGCAAGCAACTGAAAAGACAGCAGCCGCCCTGACACCGTTCCCAGGCAGAACCGTACTTTCTTTGCAGGAGTCGAGGGCTGTTAGACAATAGCCCCATTAGTTATGCTGCTAAAGAACCTCACAAGAAGGAAAGACAAAGGACCCAATTTACTGACAACTTGTGATCTGATGTTAAATGGGATGTGATACGGATTGCTTTCCACCCTAAAGTGTTTTCGTGTCAGATAACAAATTTATTAATGGGATTTTTTTCAGGTCACAAAAATGTGACCCCACCCTCTTATGAATATTTAATAAGGGACTAAGGGCATCTTTTGCAAGACCCTAAATCTGCCAGAAACAGCCTACATGAATCAGAAAGAGCCTGCCTCTTAAAGGGGCACACATGCATGGAGCAGGTCAGCACATAAAGGGCATGGGAACAGCCGGTATTTATAAGTATTACATGTATGCGAAGTCAAGCAAATAAATACGCACACACTCCAACACACTGGATGCTCAATAATGATATAAACTGCTAATGCATGCGATGAGCTAGTAATAATTATCACCTGCGCTTGAGAGAATCCTTTCTGTCCTGGACTTTACAGTAATCTCGAGGAGCTCAGATTGCTTCGGGGAATATACTGCAGAATACTCAAACTTTTCAGCAGTTTCTCTTGCAGACCACCTACTCCTCCCCGCTGCGTTTGCAAAGAGCATCACTGTGGCAGCATCCCCAGCTGCACTCATGGCGAAGGACAATCGGTAGGAAACAGCTCTGTGCGTTTAACACACCCTTACTACCTCTGCAGCTGAAACACAGAGGGGCCTGCATGCCCGGGCAGCCGCTGCAGACCAGCCGTAGGATGCTCCACAGACCTCAGTTTGGAAATCTTCCGATCTGTCTCATCTTCCTCAGCACGTACTTCTCGCACACACACAACCCCCAACCCTATCAAGTCACATCTTCAATTCCTATTTTCGAATACGGCCATATCCAGGTACATGCAGCTCAACGAAAGACCACTGCCCTCCTCCTTCTGCCCTGACTGCTGGCTGATCACCTGCCTTTGGACCAAGCTCTGATTTACCATATTCTCAAAAAAAAAGGGGGAGTCTGTGAAGCCTACCACTTTGTTCAAGGCATTTGTCTTCTTTCCAGGGGCAAAAAGCGTAATGTGGCAATGCAAGCACAAGGCTGCGAGCTACACACAAAGCAAAAGCATAGTGCTGGCTCTGGCACTGGCACTGACAATCCTCCCCAGCCTTGGACAAGTCACCTAGACATTTTTGTCTTTTTTTTTTTTTTTAATGTCTATCACATTGAGGATGCTTCTCTCTCTGAGAGCTCAGTTTGCAAAATTTCTGGCCTGGCTCTGGAGTTGCCTGCACACCCACCACTTCAAAGGCAGTCAACAGCCTCAACATCTCTGCCTCCTCATCTGCAAAACGGGGATACTACTACTCATTTCGGGATCTTCTGTAGACCAGTATTTGCAAAACACTTTGAAAATGAAAGATGCCGTCTAAGCACTGAGCGCTGGCCACAGAACCTGCAAGCCATATTTTTAAAGCATTTTATACCCTTTCATATAAAAGCTTCATACCTGCAAGCTCAGCCAACATCTGCTGTGGGCTAAAAACTTCAGTCTATTCCCGTAGTAACGGAGATGGTAGCACTTGTTAAGTAAGGTCACCATGAAATATAATGCATTTCTAAGCCAGCAAAATATTTTAAAAGACCAAGAACCACCATAAACTCCCACTTTAATTCCACTCAATTACGGAGAGTCGTCACAGAGACAATCAGACAGGGATGTTCAAAACTGAACACATAAAGTAACAAATCAAAAATAACTGCGAATGAGCGTGGCAGGCTAGGTGGCTATTTGGCACGGCGTGCCCACGAGTTCTGGTTCATATTAAGTGGTGGTATCGACACCTAGGTGAAAAAAAATAATCACTGGAGTATAGCATGGATATAGGCTCTAAGGTCCAAGTCAGGAAACAGATTATGAATTATGATGAAGATGAAGCCAGTGGAAGAAACGGTTTTGTTATGCCATTATTTTACATGTACGCTTTATTCACAGACTTCTGCAGGTACCTATCCATGCATAGTCATGGACTTGCCTATTGAAAGCCCCAGCTGCCTGCGGGGCAAGGAAGAAAGAAAAGACAAGACATCCACATAGTGCAACCTCCTCTAATCAGAGTTAACCTGCCCCAAATTAGGAAATTTTATGTCTAATCCCAATACGAGGCAATTTCTACCTAAGACAGCAATTCATCTGTTCCTGTCCTGGGGATGTTCCCCTGGGCAGGCAGGGCAAAACAGGTCCCCTTTTGCTCTCTGGCAGCAGATGGTGGGCCAAATCCTCCACCCCCCTCCCCGAGTACAAATTTGGGAGTAATTCAGGTGAACTTCGGTGCCGGCGCTGCTGCGGCACGGAGAAGCCTGCCTGCCCGCTGGAGCCAATGCCAAACCTGGCAAAGGCGAGTGCCAAATCACGCTGCTCGGCACATGGGCTAGAGCCACCAGACAGTTTACAAGCAAGCTGCTGTTTGCAGTTCTGAGGGAAAAAGCCATCTCGGATACTATTCCCACTCCTGGATCCCCAGGCCCATTTTTGTAGGGTTAAATCACATTTTCCTGTTTTGAGAATGCTTCATTTTCCCTTGTTGCCATCTGAAAGACCTACAAAAACAAATGGGGAAAACAACTGACTAAACAGGAAACAGTGAAACTTATTACCCACAAAGTGCTGAGAAAAAGGACAAAGTAAACATTTTTTTGGTCATTTTTAATAATCTCAGCTAATGCCCCTATGGTAGAATTATCTTCAGGCAGAAAAGTGATTTTTAGGCTGATGGTGTCTCTAGCAAAACAGAACAGCAAAGCAATTAACATTTCAGTAACACTTGTGTCCCTGTTGCTCTTCTTTTTTTGATGTGAAACTGTCATTTTCCTTATTGCCCCTGCAAATTCTGCACGAAGAAGGCTCTTTAAATCCCCTCAGTGTTGTACAATGGTTTAAATTTCACTTCATGGCATGCTTTAAATTACCATTCACATCTTCATTTAATGCATCATTTTATAATGCCAGTGTTACTAGTTAATTTATATATACACAGCAGGATGTGTCAACATTCAGGTGAGTTATGAATATGATTGTGCAGGAGTTATGGAAGACATTTCAGCAAAATTATGGTTCCCTCTAAACATAAAAATATTAATAATGAATCAAACATCACAGGTAAACAACAAATTTTATATAATTGCACCCCCCCATGCTTCCAGATAAATAAATAAATAAAAACGGCAACATTTTTGCTCTGCATTCATATTTGATTGATCTTAATAAATTGCCATCTCCTTTCCTAATAAACTGTAATCTCTTGTTTCCGCCACGAAGTAAAATTTATTAGCACACTCTTCTACCAGCAGGTCTGCATCACTCACAGCACAGTGTGCAAATTGTTCCAAGTATGCTTGGGCATTATTCATAAATTATTTTTCTGCCCCAAAGTACACAATATATTGAAAGGTAATCACCACTAACTCTTCTCGGTTACTTTCCTTAATTATGTGAGATAGCATTTATGTCACGTACAGTAGAGGAAATGCTGCAGTTTCCATTAAAACTCCATTTTTTTGCCACGGGTTGAAACATGGGTGTTCACACAGAGAAAAACCTTAGGACAGGAAAGACTGGAGGTGGTATCTGGTAGGAGATGGCAACACCTCCACTTGAAAAGAACAACCTCTGTCTACCAAAATAACCTACCGGGCATGACAACAGCGATGGCTCTGAGAGGAAAAGTAGGTGTTTTGTCATGATGTTAAAGTTGCCATGGTAAGAAAAAAAAACCCCACAGAATGAAACATCAACAAAACAAACGTCAATCAAACACATTTTTGCCCGTTAAGTATTAACCAGTGAACTCCTGGCCAACCCACAGAGATCATCTCTGTGCAGGCAGGCGGGTGCTGCGGGCTGGAGCTGCCCCAGTGCCCCCGGCTTTGCATTTTGAGGTGGATCACCCCGGTCTGGGGCTGGTGCAGGTACAGCTGGTGTGGAAATATAGTGTTAGACGCACTGCCCTCTCCTGGTAATCTCCTTCTATCATCAGGAGACTTAATGCTTCGCCTCGTCGGACAACCACCGCAAAGAATCCCCTTCTAAAAAACCATGCCTACTTCCACAACAACTTATACACACACACCCCTATGTACACACATGTACCGCCACAGAGTTACATTACAATAAATCGGATTAAATAGGGGCCCTTTTATGTAGAAACACTATTGGTCCGTTACACAGCTTGCTTGCACGCAGCCCAGGAGTGCCAAACTATATATTCTGGTTCATCCATGAGAATAACCTGTATCACCGCCGGGCATCTCACCGCTTTTTACGCACTCTGTTGGGAATGTACGTCGGCGTATTTTCAATAAAACACCTTCTTAGCAGTAATGGGCCACTGTTCTCATTTCAGTGGTCCCCAAGGTTTCATGATACCGTATATTTAGCTGGCTCATAGTTCCAAGTTTTCCTCCAACATTCAAAAGGTGTTTTTAATTTTTTTAAAGAAGGCAGCCATGGGAAGAGCTTTTGCTCATCTTTTCTTTAAAGAGGAAAACAGTTAACTTTGTACATGCAACAAAACAACTTGAATTATTTCCTAAAGAGGTGTTTAGGCAACAGCCCTCGTGGTTAGACAGGAGTGCACAGAAAAGCTGTGGCACTGCTGGTGCTACACAGGGAAGGAGTTTGCAGCACTGGGATCTCTGCTCCTGCTAGAGCGAACGGGCAGCGCCACAGCTCCGGGAATCAAATGCACCTCCAAAATGCCAAAAAGCAGCAGAACAGTGCAATTTGCAAAACTAGCAAACAATGCTAAAGCCAAGAAGACTTACTGCAGGCAGAAGGACACAGAGGAGCCCTTCAAGATGACCTCTGGTTGCCATACTGGACTCCCAAGCTACGCTTGCTGCAAGGCAGCGCTGAACTACCAGGAGGAGCTATTAAAGGTTACCATCCCGAGTTCCCCTGTATACGAATAAAAATCTTTTTTGAAAGCAGGGCATGGCAAGGGAGGCCTTCTCACAGCCACCACCCTGCAACGCACATAGGGTGCTTCTCCTCCTCCTCGCTGTCTCCCTCACTCAGCCCAGCAGGATGGGGGCCGGGAGGGGAGGAGAAGCTGGTGGCACTCTGCAGGGCAGGAGGAGACCCAGCTTGAGCACAGCCATCCCCTGGCCTTTGGCCACGTCAGTCTTTTTGATGGTGCACGTCTGGTTTCGCATGGACAAGAAACAGCCAGCCGTACAGGCTAAGCAAACACCCCAACTACGGGACTTTGCTCTCGGATCCCTTGGGGTCATCCGACCAGCTCAGAGTCCTTTGTGCGGCACTAAGCAGGGCTCGCTGTGTGCTTTGGGGTTTTCCTTTGTACTTCCACTCTGGCCCTTCACAGCGTAATGCCACGATCCATCACTTCTTCCCAAATAAATGGGGCCCAAACTGAACTCAAGGACAGGGTCCTCCCCTCCCACCTCCCTTCCCCAGGCAAAGGGGACTCCTGTCTGCAAGCAAAGGTTATGACCCCTGGACGTTTCCTATCCAAATCCGGCTGCCACTTATCCCAATCCTTTTCTCCCCCCCTGAGCCACAAGAAAAAAGATGATTCTGAGAGGTAGTGGGTCTCTGAGCCAGGAGGGGATGCAGCGGGGCAGCCAGGACCCACTCCTTCGCTGCACCCATCATGCCAAAGGGTGAACAAGCAAATAAAGGAATTTTTCCAGGGCCCCTTAAAACAAATTTGCCTTCCTGTAGCAAGAGAAATCCCTCAGATGTGCCTAAAGACTTGGGGCAGGGCTGCTTGGGTTGGAAAAGCACAAACGCACTGCAAAGTGTAACAACAGAGGAATACTGAAAAAATCCATCTCTGCAAGTGAAACTGTTATTTATGCTCTGGAAGGAGACGACAATTCTCTGCCGTTACATGCAGCCACTTCTGGGGTGGATGGTAGCAGCAACTTCGCCATACAGAGCTCTGGAGGAATTTGGGACACCTGAGGCACCAAATCCTTCACTCGAATGAAATTGCAGGGTGATTAAGCAGAGAGAATGTAACTATCCAAACTGTAATTTGGCCAGCACAATGGATCTAACACCCCTATTCTTGAGAGAAAAAAAAAAAAAGTACTGTATTTGAAGTTCAAAATCTAATTAACTATTTGAGAAAAAGAATTCTGTTTTTAAAAGAAAATTCCTAACAATATAAAGAGAATTAGTGCCAAAGTTTTTGAAGAACCACATAAAACGGTATGAAAAATGTATGATACTGTAATAATAGGAATGACTGGATTTGCTCAAACGTTCCTTATACCTTATAATACAAGAATAAAATACAGTGTAAATCCTTCTATCTACATAAGTTCCCTGTACAGAAAAATCTCTCCTTTAATAGGTTTACACCTTTAACATGTATTAGTTTGGAAAAGTCCTAGGGTATAATTACACATCTTGGCTTGGCACATTAATAGCTGTTCCCTTCATTTACTGATTTCTTTTACTGGTCAATTTGCTATTTTACTATGCTGCTCTTACAGCTCGGCTTCACAGCAGCACCCTCCGCCAGCAGAGCCTGTGCTGGGAAGGGGAGAGGGTCCAAGCCGGCCACGGGCTGCGTGCTGCCTTAGGGAGGTGGTTTTTGATACCTTGCTCTCGGCCATCTGCACGTACGATGCTCCTCTGGGATGCGGCACTTGCATCCACGTGTGCCAGCGAGCCGCAGGTCGCAGGCAGAAGGAAGCAGAGCTGCCCTCACTTCCTTGAAAATCTGTGCAGAAATATGCCCTTTGGGCCCAGGAGAAAACAAGTCAGGCAGGGCTTCTTCAGGGATTCTTGCCATCTTGCTGGTCATGTCTCCCTCCGGGTCACTGTGGACCATGCGTGTGCCCTGCAGAGCCATGCTTGCTGCTGCACAGGCTCCCAGCCCCGCATCCTGACGTGCTGCTCCCTCTCACCGCCCCCACACCGTTTCCTCCCGAGCCCCCTCTGCCGCCTCGCATCCCTTGATTCCTCCTTTGCTCCAGGCTTTTCCTGTTGTCCCAAATTCTGCTCTCTGCTCCCCTGGAGCTCCATCCTCATTGCCCCTCCTCACCTTCCCTCTCCCCAATGGCTGGAGAGACCTGGAGAGATGCTCACCTGGGACAGAATGCTCACCTAGCTCCACCAAAGAGCTGGGAAAGAACCATTTTCCCATCATAGAGAAGGGAAACCCTTAATGATCTATCCTATCAGTCCCTGCAGGTTCACTTTGCATCTCTCAGCCCCAGGCTCAAAGGCAAAGCTGGTGTTCGCTAAGCCTCCGTCCAGCTTTTACAGTTTTTTTCGACAGTTTAAGAGGGTTTTCTTGTGTTATAGCGGAGCCATTCATTTAATGGCTTTTCAGCACTGCCATTATAAACCAGAACTTTTCAGGTGTTTATTACTCAGCTTTAAAAATTGGCTCTATGCTGAAATTTGGCAAAGTGTCAGCCTAGGAGAAAATTTTATTTTTTGCCAATTTTGTACTCTAAAAAAAAATGACCCCATTTTGGCCTCCATAAAAATGCAGCTTTTGCTGCCTCTGTGACACTGGTGAAGTAACAAGTCAATATTGTAATATTGCCAGCAGAGCTGCAGTGATTTAATGCCTAAAATTGCTTTGAAGGTGAAGAGTGCTATTGAACTGCTAATTATTAACTATTATTACTGATCCTGCCACACAACAAAGATGCAAACAGAAAACAAAGGGAATATGAAAAGTCACTGGAAAAATGAGGCAGAATCGACATGAGGGTCCGGTGCTGAACATGGACGAGCTGGAAAACAAGAGTTAGGAGTGCTGGCAGGGTGGGGCCCTCCAGCCGATGGAAGAAGAACGAATGAACTGATATGGAAATATTATTTTTCATTTTTCAGGACAGTATTTCAAATACAAATAAAATACAAATGATACTGTGTAGCTTGCTCCATGCCAAAGCCAGCAATGATGTAGGATCAAAATCAGCTCTAAACCAAGCTGAACTGAGGTCAATAGGGACCTCATATTGCTCAGCCGGAGCCAAGAGAAACTTTGCCATTTATTTCAACATGCAGAAGACAGAGCCTTGAAGGTGCTGAGGACAGGTGACCTTGCCTCAGCGGCCCGGCAGACATACATCGACATAAAAATGGGCTGGGAATTTCAAAGGGCCCAAGAGATGTAAGCATCCCCCAAATCTTCAGGATCCTTTCAAATCCCATCTGCACAGAGGCGGCAGCATCCACATCACACGCGCCCCAAAATCTGACCTAGGCTGATCCGACTTGGCTGAACAGAGGGGAAAGTAAGCTGTCTCCACTCTAAACCTCCCAAGCCACTCTGCTGTATTACCTTCTTAAGGGACTGAGGTTTCATAGAAGAAACGTAACAGAGCGAGTATTTCTTCTCTGGGGAAAAGGGTGAGGACCAGGAGGCGAGCGCGGTCAGGGCACACTTCCATTTGGAAAGTGCAGTATCAAAGCAGCCCAGAGAGGTCATTGAGGCTGCTTTCAGACATAGAAAGAAGAGAAAACAATTTCTCTTTCTGGAAACTTTCTGCTTGTCTAAGTGGCAGCTATTTAAATACAATTAACAAGCAAATGATTCTAAAATTACAATACATTTAATAAGGCAGCATCGCAAACAATTTGCATCTCATTACATTGTTTGAAGCTGCAGAATCAGCCTCCCAAATGGGTTGCACGTCAAGCGGGAAACCCAGACATAGTCATCAGCTTCTGCATGGTCCTCTGACACTGGACACGTGCCGGGAGGATGGCAGAGCGGAGGGGCTCGGTGGGCCAGCCGAGCCCCTGGCCAGGCCAGCCCCACAGGGAGTTCTGGCCACAGCTCCCAGCACAAGGAAGGATGCCATGAGCCAAAGCCTTGCTGGAAGTGGGTGTAAAACAAGGAAGGAAGGAAGGAAGGAAAAGGGTGGGTGTGTGTGCATGTGGGATGGGCACTTTTTAATATACATTTGTGAACAAAGAGTTTAAAGAGATTTCAAGCTATTTACTCAGCTATATGTATATAATTAAAAGTTTATAGATTACACTGCCACAAACCTTCTGAGACTGCTGCTGGGTTTGGACACACATTAATTCCCAGGAGCCTCCTTCAGTACAATCCCATACTGATGCGTGCAGCAGGAAAAGCCTCAAACAAATAACAGTTTTAAAAGCTTCCAACTCACTTTCAACTGTGATTTACTGTGGTGGCTCCATTTAACCTGGAGGATGCAGGAGCACTTCCCAGATCACACACCACTTCCTCACGTGCCTTTGGCTCCCTTTAGAAAGCCATGCTGCCACACCAAGACCCGCTGCCTGGATCACATCCTAGGATGCAGGCTTTGCTAGGCACAGCTTTGTATGGGTACCCTTGTGGGTAAGGGCTGCTGTTTTTTTCTATCAGCGTAGCTCTTGCCATACAAGATCCTTCTGTTGTAGCCCATGGAGGGAAGTGATCTGGCAGGAGGCTGGTGGGAAGCCGTTGCCAGTGGGAGGGAAGGAATATACACAGTAGCTCTACAGGTGATGCATTACAAATTCCCAGATGAATAAGGAATGCACCTAAACAGCCTTAATTTCAATTATCAGAAGGCTTGAAGGTGAGGACATCCCTGAATAAGTCACTTTTCACAATCAGCCTCAAGTGCTGGCACCGTCCGCTAACAACAGTGACTTACGCACCAACCACACCTTTAATCCAAAAGCTTGCTCCAAAGTACTTCATGAACTGAAAAGGCACAAAAAATACTTTAAAGTTCAGCGCAAGTTCTGATACAACCTTTTACTTTCTGTGCCTAAAACTCAACAGGGTCTGGAGCTGCGCGTGACAGTTGTTTAACGCTGCGCAGCACAGTTATATACAACACTGGCAGGAGAGAGCGAGAAAATAGTTTACAATTGAATCTGCAGAGGAAATTTGGGTAAGCTGAATGTAATTATCCATTTGGAAGCTGGCCAAGGGCTGGGACTACTCAAAACCAGGAGGGAAGCTGTAAGAAGCAACCGGTTTTGCTCGTCCTTTGAAAGGCAGCACCTCCGAGCTGCCCCGTGGGCTCTCCCTCGGTGCTCCTTGGTGGGGAGAGTGGGGCCAAGCACATCACCCGTGCTGCTCCTGCCGGGGAGGCTTTGCTCGGATCCAAGGGTCCTGTACCGCTGCTGCAAGACCTGTCAGCGGTGACAGGGGGCTGGAGGCACTCACGCTTCACAGCACCTCTGCGAAAGGGGTGGTAGCTTGAGCCCGGGGGGGGGGGGGGGGGAGACGGAAAAAGTGACTAATAATAAATAAAAAACATTGGTAGAAGCAAACCAGTTGTTGTCTTTCCAAGCAACGTGCATGCAACCGGCTGCTCTGGGTGCAGCACGCTGGAGAGCCCTCCGGGTGGTTCCCGGGTCTCTCCAACCCCAGTGCCGTCACCGCCAGCGTGTCACCCCAAAGCTTCCTGCCCAGAGATGCCACTGACTATTGACACAGGCCTCGTGCATTTCTTTTTCAGACCTGTGGTTTTGTAGTTTGTCAAAACAGGATACTATTTAAATTTAAAATGTTACGATTTAAACAAAGACGAAATAGTTATTGCTGTTTTAGCAGCCAGACATCAGGCACTCCTCATGTACACACGGTTTTTGTTTTTAAAAGACCTTTGTCCATGTTTGCCAGTATGCTATCTCTGCGAACCTGGATGCGAAGACAAGTGCCTAAGCAAAACAACGATCACTTTCTATGAATTACTGAACATGTGTAATTCATTTATCTGTAATATTGTGCTAAACTCAGCTCCAATTAAACAAACGAAAACACCTGCTTAGCACACATAGATCTTTCCATACCTCAGGGGAAGACACATCAGTGTGCTCTGTAGTACAATCTGGCTCAGAAGCCTACACTAACAATGCAAAGCTGGGATTTCTTTTTTTTTTTTTTTTTAAATGCACATAGGCAAGGAGATTAAAAAAAACACAGTGAGGTTTTTGGAGAGGAGTATTTGTTTTTAATATTTCTATCTTTAGCACATGCAGTTCTGTAACATTTAACCGCTCATCGGGGGCTTCTCATGGGCACTTGGACCCAAGGGCATGCATTACTCCAGAGAAAAAGATGGGATAATGAAAACTTTAACACACACATAACTGGCCCCAGACCTCATGATACTGTAAAATTTCCAAAGAGATCTTGCACTAACAAATCTATTGAGTCAGGGGAGAAGACGTTTCCTCCTCTTGTTCTGCTTATGGACCACAGGCATCCACCAGCACTGTGGGACATCCCTGCTGTCCCCCAACATTAACAGGCTGGAAACGCATCGCACTCACACGCAAACCGGGGTCACCCCAACCCACCGAACACGGGGGCAAGACCACTCGAGGCACCCCAGATGACCAAGCAGCAGCAAACGAGACACAGCCTCATCTCACATATGTTCTGAACCAGCTTAGGGGCATCTCTGTGGGGGGGCCTCGGAAAGGGAGGTGCCATGGGCACCCCTGCCCGGGGCTGGTTTGGGAGCCCCGGGTGCTTTGCTCAGTGCAGCAGCCACCATCAGGAGAGCCTGCAGCCTGCCAGATCCCCTACACTTAACTCATTTCCTATTCTTTACTCAACTGCCTGCAGACAATAAGCTGTCAATCAGATCCCCACAAGAACATTTACAATTATCTTCCCTCTCCGGCACCTCAGCATGGCCCCGTACGAATAGCTCCATCCTAAACTGTTCACACATGAGCCATTTGCAACTCTTCTATTGCCATAACTGCCCTGACTTGAGAGGCATGTTAGGAAATTGAATTTCCTCGTGTTTTCAAATAAAAGTACTTTGGTGGCGAAGCACAGAAGCAAAAGAACAGGCCTCCTACAGGTGTGAGGCAAAAGCAACCAAGAACAGAAAAACTGCCCCAGTAATTATTATAGCATCCTGTGCAAGGAATAAGGCTGTTTGCTGCTTTTTTTTAGTTTGCTTTTTTCAGCAAAATGAAAGTTACAAACTGAAAGTGGGTTTTTTTTAATTTTCATTTTGTTTTTCTTTCCTTTTTTTTTTTTTTAAGACAGGGTGGTCCCCTCCGCTCACTCCTGCAGAATTAGCAACAAAACAACACCACAATTTTGCAGCTGGCCCTGCTGCTCTGATGTGTCCACTGCCGGGCTCTCCCAGAAGAAATGGGTTTGTTTTTCTTCTGGGTAGACACAGCTGAGTGAAGGACTCAAAATGAGCACACTTTCCAAGCAACAAGCCGAAGTACAAAATAACAGTGATGGAAGTCATAAACATACTTTCCCTTGTAGTGCCAGTTGCGGACAACGTGATTTAAAAATATCTTAACTATGTTCTGCATTATATTAATGCTCCTATTCCAGAAAGGTATCTCCAATACTTTGGGGGCACTTTCTAAATGCTGCAGCCTGCGAGCCTGGCCAGGACGGGTCTTTGGGCCCATTCCTAATAGCACCGAAATCACTGCCATCGCTAAATTAGGGTCAAATCAGTACAGTCGTCATTCACGACACTGTGACTTTACTGATTTTCTGCTCAACTGTCTGCTGAAGGGTTAGCGTGGTTAACGGCGAGGAGGCATTCACTCTCCTATTAATTGATCTGGGTAGCATCTTTGACGGCTGTCAAACAGAAAGGTAACTATTGCCATGATGGCTTTTTTCCTCCTATTTTTAATTCTTGCACAGAATATTTCTACAACCTTTTCTGATGAAAAATAACCTATCTGATATTTCCCCTCTCCTCTAAAATGTTTATCCTGCTCCGAATCTGCTAGGTGTAATATCATCAAGGCAGGTCAGGTTTCAGAGAAGCTAACGGCTCCGCTGTGTGCTCCCACCACTTTGAAAAGATGAACAATAGTCCCTCAAGTGTTGCTGCCGGTGGCACAGCAGCGATTCACAACGGAGGGTTAGAAATCTGAAATTAAAATAAACTGCTTAAAACCTGCAGATACAGAGAGAGATGCAGGAGACCGAATAAAATGGGACAATCTCTTAACCCAATCAACAAAGTGCTCATTGTTCCAGTTTAAGACAAGTAACGTAGCAATAAATATTGAGCAAAGGAAGTTAACCCGTATCCACAGCCTTTGAATAAACACAAAAGTTAAAAGTAAAATCAATGCAAGGCCTTTGGCTCTTGCCAACTTGTGCTTTACTCCTTCTGGCTTGGCCTTGTTTTTACTTTTGGGGATTTTCTTTGCCTTCTCTCTTGTTACCCGTACTTTCCTGTATAAACTCCTTATCACACAGTAAAAGGACAAACAGAAGGAACCACCAGCGCACAATTAAACGACGTGAACAACAGTTCGATTGCATTCTGCAAATCCACCTGGCTGCAGATAACCGGGAGGAAGAGGGCAGGACAAGATGCTGACCCACAGTTCCCGTGGAGCCGGGGGAGCCCCCACCTCCTACCCACACCCCTTCCCCCACGGGTGGCCAGACGCAGCCCCGCAGACCTCTTTAACCACCAAATCTAATTTCATGTTTACCCTGTAGGATGGCATAGACAGCATTTGGCATCTCTGGAAGATACAGGCACATTCATCTCTACCACAAAAGTTTGAGCATCCAGCTCTTGATCCGAGTACAAATAAATGCCTTGGTTAGTTCTCATTTTTTCTGAAGTGGTTTATCCATTCCCGTGCCAACACCTCAGCCAGTAATACAGGTTTTCACAGCGAGCATTAATTCTGACTTCGCTTTTAAATCACATTTTCTTCATTTGAGCATTATTATATTCCATAGAACCAGGCGTGAGCATCATGCAAAAGGCATTCTGGTCCACGGTTGTGAATACAGCTGTGTAGGCAGAGGAATATTTGTTTTCCAAGTAATTTGTGCACATTCACAAAATTACAGCTGTCTGCAGTTCTCTTGAAATATCTGCCCTGCTGTTTACAAGTCATAAAATATAATCTGTCTTTTGTAGGGTTCCAATTGGTAAATTTGGAAAAATATATATATATGTGCATTATTATTTTTTTTACAGTCGGATTGGCTGTTCCCCATCACATACTGGCTATCAAGCCTGTACAACACCAGCACTAACTTGAGGAGCCACTGCCCTGAGACAACAGCGGACAGAGCTTTGTGAGAGCCAGATGGGCCTCTCTAATACACTTTACAGATCGCTCATCGAGTTGCATCTCACTCTTATCTCAGAGTAACCATCCCATGAAGAAGACCACATGAAATGGAGACATGGGGTACAACCCAGTGTTGGGCGACAGGTTGCCACTTTGGCCCAAACACAGCTCACATTGGGATGGAGCTGGGAGATTCATCAATTAATAATGCGGTCAGTGACAACAGTGACAGATCATCAACAAACAGGTCTTTATGCATCTATTCTTGCAAGCAAAACCAACAAGATTAAAATTACTAAATTTGCACTGTGGCCATGAACCAATGGGCTAGGCTGGCGGTTGGCATCACCCAACAGGTTTGCTTTGGATGTTTATCCAAGCTATTAAGAGTTAGCCAAAACACTTCTATTGATTTTTAATTTTTTTTCCCCCAGTGAAAGATGGGAGAATTTCCACAAGTGTTTCTGATTTTTGCCTTTTGCTTCCTGACTGTATAGATAAAAAAACCAGTTTCTTCCAAAAGTTGTCTGGATGCACAAAATACCATTCGCTAGGACAACAAAGTTCTTGGGATAGAAATTTTCCCCAGCAAACGTACCACACCTGCACAACAGAAACCAACCCAGCTCAAGGCCTGGGACACAAACCATGAATAACTCTTTGGCCCAAAGTTTTGATGAGGAGCGAAGTGCACAAAACGAAACATCCTACCAAGAAATCACAGTGGGCATGATCGCTCCCCATTGTGCAAACTGGAACTAATCATGTTGGTACTACTGGAGTGACTTTGGTGTAAAAGTGATTTGAAAGAAAAACCAGAGGTAGGAAACCAAACCCATCTGGGATCCCTGGACTCCAGCATACTCCTTGAATGGCTGTCACTTAAACCCAGGACAAACCTGGCCCGAGCTATTTAACCCCAGGCTGCAACCCATCAGAGGTCCACGTGGCTGCACAGATGTGTCGTAAAAGGCTCGAAATTGAGATGTGCCATACAGGTTAATAACTTAAAACACAGCAAAATATTATTTAAAGCCATACCACTTAAAAAATGCATACCGCAGTGACAGAACTGGCAAGAAAGCGCTGAGATTTGATAATCATATGTACTGCTCAACCCGTGTGCTCCACCACATTATGTACTCGCTGCATGCTGGCACGTGGCATGAGCTATGGAGCTGCAACACGACTCCCATGATGTAATCCGATGGAGGACCATTTTCTGAAGGGCAAACGGTACCAAGGTATGGCATCGGTGACCTCAGCGGCTCCGGCACGGGCAGTGCTGCCTCCTTGCACCGCTCTCTTGACGCGCCCATCGCTACCGGAGCTCGTCCTGTCATCTTCCCACCTCACTTCAAAATACAATTTCAAAACTCTTTCAGCTAGACATGCTAAACCCAGGATGTAGATTTTCCAATTAGTCTCTGTTTAAACATCTGTTGGTAGACTGCATTTAACATTAGTTATTTGAGCAAAGCGCAATTTGATTAGGCTGTCTGAAACGGAGCCAAAGTCTGCAAAATAATAGCTCAATTAAATTTTGTTTTGCTTTCATTTGTCTTATACTTTCCTGAGTGTGATACAGTTGCATATAATCAAGTAAACTAATTCCTTTCAAAATGAGAGCTTTCGGTGCCTTTTCCATCTCCCCTCAAAGTTTATTAAATAATCTCTTCCATCTTCTCCATGCTTCATCGAACTTCATCCTGACACAAACTACATTTCTTTCTTGTGCCTTCAGTCTACTTTAATTTTTTAGGCTTTCAATGACTTGAGATTATGCGCCATTAATGTTACACCTTAAATAGATTAGTAATTTATAAAAGGCAGATTACACTTATCAGGAAAATAAAAACATTTCAGCAATGCAAAAGCCTTTCCTTTGCACATACCACAAAATGTTTTGCCAACCTGACGACACAGCTGTAAAACCGTCAAGCTCCAAAGCCACATCCGAGCGACATTTCCAGTTGTTTCCCTGGGTTTAGTTTCTCCTTACTCTGTTACATTGCACTTGTTGCCCTGAAACTTCAATATTAGCTCTAGAGATTTAAACACATGAGGCAAACAGCTGCTCTCCTCTGCTCAAGCAAGCTAGATCAAAATGCCTTCTCTCTTTCTCTCCTGCTTTTTTTTTTCCTTTCTTTTTAAACAAATTGCTGTAACTCAAGTATTTCTGGCAAAGTTGACGGTTTTAGGGCAAAATTCTGCTCTGTGATCATCACTGTAGATTCCTCCAGTGCATACTCCTCTCGGTCGGTGCACGAGGAACACCAGAGCTTCCCCACGCTGACTAAAGAAACTTTGCCTTGAGGATTAAAAAAAAATAAAAAACTCACAGCAACTTAGCCACTGCGTAGATGTGTATATGATTTAAATTTAAACATTAAACATTTAAACATTAACTTCTTTCACACTTCTGTTACAACGAAAAAAAAAGCATGCATTCTTTGAGAGAAGAGATTTCTTCTATCGGAAGAGATTTTTGATACATAGTACTTTTTCTTTAGTGTTTTTTTTTAACATATTTGTTGCAAAGTGTGAACACAAAGGGACAAGCTGAAATAGGTATCTGGCAGGCTCTTCCCCAGCGCGTGCTGCTGAAAGCCACAAGTACTACTGCAGTTGTTAAAAATCTGTTATTTTGATGCAGAAAGGCAAGGGACTCCTCCAGCACAGGTCCAGCTCTGCCCTGCCCTGCCATAGCCCGTACTTTAAACTACTCCTGCAACAAAATAGCCCTAAAAATTAGAGGCAACTAAAGTCCGTGGAAGTTCAAAATGGGATATGTCCTATTTAAAATGTAGAGAGCTACTAAATATGACAACCATCTGATGTATGAAAATTATTCACAACCAAAAACAGACAGTCTGGAAATAGCTGGGATGACTTCATTTAGACAGAATTACCCAAATCTGTTTCTAATATACACAGTACACATAATAAATTTTTACAATATGACAAGGAAAACAAACTTAATAAAAGTTCCTGATCTTTTGTTACACAAGCAAGCTATAGCCATGATATGTTTATAATATTTTGCCCATGATATCACAGCTAAGTAACAAAAGCTAAGCAACACAAAAAACAGTTACTAGGTATGACTTCACCTCGCGACTCCCGTAACGACGTCGCTGCGCACATCGCCCCAGCGTACCACCTTCCCCAACCTACATCCCGCGCTTGACAAGTACTCGCCGTGTCGCTTCTGACTAATAGTTTCCTTTTCTCCTTCTCCCAGGCACCCTTTGACTTGGGAAGCTGTGGATCTCTATGACGAGAGTTTGTTTTTTTCCAGCGACAACAGGACTCATCTGAACGGTAAGAGATTTTTAGCCTGTTTCCTTCACTGCTGGTTATTTGACAAGTGCTTGAAAACCCTGTTATAAACAATCTCTGTAGGAAAACAGATGATGTCTTACGATCACAGAAGGTAATTTTTTCAAGAACCCAACTTTTTGAGCATTTCCCAGATGCACCGCGTCAATCTTCCTGCATTTGACTATCTCAGCTGGTTTTCGAGCCTGGGCGTTTCGCCAGGCGGGCCGGACTGCCCCTCATTGTCACTTCTGTTCGATGGCACTTGCACCCACTGCTGTTATTCCAGGCTTCAGGAAATTTTCTAACCACTGGACAGGCTCCAGCGCTGCGCACTAATAAGTTGCAGATTGCAGCACTCGAAGTGTGTGTGTGCACGCGTGTGTCAGATCAGGGCCACGGTTTGGGGGGGGGGGGGAACAGTAGTTAAAAAATGCTGCCTACTCAAATTGACAGAAAAGTGACCCCTGCACTTCATCAGAAATTCCTGCAGACTGACAAAATAAAGGAGTTTGCTTTTATCACACACAGTAAGACTCATATGGAAAAATGGAAACACTACATCACTCGACCTTAGGTTGCCCCCTTTTCAACCACAGATGAATATTATGTATAAAAATTGTAAATCAATTTGAAATGTATTAAAGGAGATTCTCTTCTTCTGTATTAAAAGTAATACCTTTTAATCTCTAGATTTATTTTCTAATGTCAAGTAAATGAGAAAGACTTAATTTCCGTAACTGAATTTTGTTACTCTTAAGTCTATTTAGCATCTCTGCATGGTGTTCACATAATTTCCTACACTTTGCTTGCATCAGGAAACAATGAGCAAGCATCACTTACCCAACACTGAGTCACAAATATTTGCCTACATTAACAGAGCATTAAAAACCATTTTAAACACCTTAAGGAAATTGTGCTAGCCTTTGAACTGTGATTCACTGCTATGAGAAATTAAGAAACTTTTCCTCTTCTGAAGGCAAAAATCAGCTGCCGCAACCTCCTTGTAGTATCATTAGGTTCGAGAGCAGACTTTTCTCTTACAGATCCCTACACAATAGACTTCTTTGCTTAATGAAACTGCTTCTGAAATTTCCTACACTCAGTGTTAGGTACTTCGACGTTTCAATCTTTTCACATCCTTGAACTCTCATCAACATTTTTTTCCAGACTGTGTTAATAAAATCGATTACTTGCAGTTCTGAACTCTGTTCTGCACATGGAAATAAAACAATTTGTTTTAAAGTATTTTCTGAAAAAAGTAGAACTTGGCAAACATACCTACGAGACAAAAAAAAAAAAAAAAGATAAACGAAGCAAGCAACCCTTCCTCACAAAAAGGCAAAACAAAAAGAAACCTCTCCAGCAAACAAAAGAGAAGCAACATCCTGATTTTATCACGGCCGCAATGCAAGCTAAATTCCTGACATACACATCATCAACCTCACCGTTGTTCTCCTGATTGATATATCTCCCCGTCGGATATGAATGATCTTTTCGGATCATTAATATGTTCATTAATTTGTTATCAATTCTAGCTCGCTGTACTTAAACCGCTCCGTACCATGGCTCAAGAATGCCTCGACAGCGCTGGTGTAATCACATACGTAAGGACCCCTGACTACCCGGTTGTTGCGATGCCTCATACCTACAACCGATCTGTTGCTTTTACAAGTTTAATCTCAGTATTAAGGAGCTGATTGTGGAACCATGTCGCTTTAACATCTTCAACCCAGCTGTACATCATATAAACCGCTATAGGAGGGGGCAATCTCCCATGATTCCTAGCAGCAGTGCATACCTTTAACTCCCTAATCTGTAATACTACAAAATACCACTCTCATTTCTTCCCAAGCACAAGTGGACTACCAGCAAGGGTCCAACAGTGTTATTCCTAATTACCTTTTTTTCACTCTTGATCCTGTGGCGCTCATAATTAGTTACCTGGGGCTGCAATCCAATTTGAAGTGATGACAAGAAAGTGATCCATGAAAAAGTAATAAGTTAAATCCAATTTCAGCCTTCCTCTAATTAAATGCACATGGAACTAATGACTCAAACCCTACCATTTCAGTGATAATGGTAATTAGCAAGGTGGGAGTCACTCTCTTTTTTCAACACTGTAGGTGTAAACCACAAGGTAAAATGGCAGGAGCACTCTTAATTACATGTGTCATTTTGTCAGCAATTTACACATTTCTGACCAGTCAGGAAGGTTTCATTTGTTTTCCCCTTCCCCGAGGTGGGTAACACACGGCCGGACTCGGGCACAGCCAACCCCACAGCCCCGCTCCCAACCTGGTCAGAAATCACATTTTTTAAAAAAACTATCCTCTAAATGTTTAATGTCAAAGCAGAAAACCTGCTAGAAAATTATACTCTGAGTGCTCCAACAAGACACAGGGCTGAAAATGAGGGATCCTGGCTTCTACTTTCAGTTTTGCCCCTCAGGACCGATTTCTTTATAACATGCAGATGCCAAACTCCCAAATATCCTGGCGGGAGCCGCACACCTGAATGCCACTGAAGATCTGCAGCTCTCTGACCTTGGGCCAGTCACTTAATATCTCTCTGCCGGGGTTTACATGGCTATAAAATGAGAATAATCATATTTGCTGACAGCACCTCACACTGCCAGCTCTCCCAATATATTGGTATTTTCCTAGAAGCCACGGTTTTTGGAATCATGTAATTACAGGACAATCATAGACTTCTTTCAAGAAAAATAACTGCATTTATCACCTTTCTGCTCAGTCTGAAAAGCTGGAAAAACTGAATACTAAAGGCTTTAAAAAAAAATAAATAAAAGGGCAGCAAAAAAAGGCCCACAGGTTTCACTGAAAAAAACGCTTAGTATCAAAACTTTCAAGCTGATCATGTAACTTTGAGGACCTGACTCAGATTTTGTTCTGTTTGTGGGGTGGATGATATTTGCACTTCACAGGCAAATTCCAAGGACTGACTAACACCTATAATTGGACTTAGGGATGAAAAATGAGAGAGCTATGGGTCCTTTGGCAGAAACCAGCAAAACTCAAATTTGCTTTATTTCCAAAGTCAAAAATAAAAACCGAAGGATTCAAGTGAAATTTTCGTAAGTAAACTATTTAAACTCTGCAGAAGTGAAATCTCAACCCAACTAGAGTTGGTGGCAAAACTCCCACTGGGCTGACTGAGGCCAAATTCAGATCAACTGCCATGTTTAAGAGTGAAACAGAGAGATACCCATACAAACAGAATAAATACACTTGCAAATTTATTTCCCCTCCCAAATATCTGCTGAAACATAGTTTCTCTACCAGTTGTTAAATTTACCACTATGTGAAAAAGGTACGCTGTGTGTAAAACCTGAGGCTACCTAACCTGGTACTTGTGTGCTCGAAGCGAAACAGAGAACACCCTTCCCTTCACCTTTCAGTGTTTATTATGTTGTTGAGCTAACGATTTCTGATTTCATAGAAAACAATAATAATTGCCCCCAACATCAAGCTACAGTGATTTTTTCCTCTTGCCCTCTTCTATTTCTCAAGTTACTGGAAAGAAATATTAAGATAATATAGCATGCAAATTAAATTCTACAAAAGCCCAGCCAACAGGCTGCTTTAAAAAGCAGCGGTATGCAAAGGCGAGGACAGCTCTGTCCTCTCGGCCTCCCCCAGTCTCACCCCGAAAATCTAAACCAAACCCAAATTCTTTTCTTGGCCGTGACTTAAAGGGAAGATTTATTTTCTGTTTTGTCAACCGAAAACAAAAGTTTCCATCTTAGTAATTTCATTATTTCTCCTCTCCAAACACACGCAGGTTAACTATCATACAACAGATCTCTTTTAATCGCATGAAAAAGTCAAGCGATGGGTTTCAATTGCAAGATACTGACTTGGACGTCCTAAATCTGTTTTCAGTCCGGTATCCAACTTTCAATGCAATGCAACACACAACATTTACGTCTTTAAAAAAAATTGTATTTTTAGTATTGCCAAAACACACATGCACTTTTACTTTCTTGGGAGAAAATGTGTCTCTTGATTTGTTTCCAATCTGTGTGCTCTTGCCAGCAACTAAAATGCTTGAAGAACCAAAATGAATTATCGTAAAGAGCATCAGCAATTAAAGCTGCAAATTTTAATCAATATGTCTATTAATACAAAGATATATTTATCTTGGCCAGGAAAAATGTGCACGTTTTTAAAATCCTAAGCATACCTGGCCTGTTAAATTATTTGTTTCACAGACTCAAGGAAATCCAGTGTCTATGGCAAATATATTATCAAACATGCTTTAGTCTTTTTTCACTTCCAGTAATTTTTGTAGGGCTGATATCTTTTTATATTCTCTTCCCAACTGTGGTTACTAAATCCATTCCTTAACTTTCAATTTTCTTTTGTTTGTGTCATCAGGCTGTGAAACCGGAGGTCACTGCCAAATATAAAGCACGGCAGTGTGAGATAGGCTCAAAATGTGAGTCATCGTGTATTTGGAGATTTATTTTTTTTCAACTATCAGCAGAGCACATGTCCACTCCTGTGTCCAAGTTCTTATATACTAAATATCTCAAAATTTGCTAAAAGCAAGTCTCCAGGTAGAGTTATTAAGGTCAAGAGACCCCAAAGACATTGCTGGAGCCCATTGTCATGTAAACGCTATTGAAGAGACCATGCCCCAGTGCAGCCACGGGATGCCGGGATATGTTAAAGTACTGTGGCTATTTGATCAGTGAATAAAGAAGAAATATAGGAAATTATCCACGAGGCGATAATAGATTAGCTACACAGCATATACTAGACTAATTTTCCACATCTGTTTGTGGCAGTGGGGTTTACATGACAAAGCCTGCCAGCCAGCATTAAAGTGCTGAGCCCAAGACAGAGGGAGCTCTTCCAGCCCTGCATGGGACCACGCCAGCCTCCCCTCCTGGGGCAGGCAGGCCCATGGAGCGTCTTATTAGGAAAACCAGCACCCTGGACAAACAGCATCCTTCCTCCCCATTTCATGCAAACACAGCTCCCCAGCACTCGTGTTAGGGAGCTTTCTGCCAGTGCCCTTGCCAAGCACAGCAGAGATAAGCAATGCCTATGGTATTCTTCTTATGCACGAAGTCTGTTTGTTGGGGGGGGGGGGAAGTAACCGCTAACCGCTGTGGCTATCCAATGAGACATCTATATTTATAAACTAAGTGCAAAGATGACTCGGTTCATTATTTAAGCAAACTTTTCAACAACGGGTGCATTTCCACCACCCTCGACATTTATTCTACGTACTGTCAGCAATGGGTATTGCCTCGTCAGTGCGGTGCCATCCACCTCAGGGGGTGTGGGTGCCTGTGTGGGTGCAGTTTTACTCAAAAATCCTACCCCCAGCGCCATCATTTCCTTTCAGCAACAGATTTTCATTGCAGGGATGTACTCGGGGTCTGTTACATTCAAGACTTCAGAACGTTTAAGACCGCAAAAGCACCAGGAGGAGGGGAAAAAAAAAAAAAAAAGACTGGGCAGTCATTTGAATCAGTGAGTGACAGGCTGGGCCAGCTCTCTGTATACATTAATAAATTAGAATTTTAATTGTGTCTCTGCCTGCAGGAGCTGCTCCAGTACTTTAATACGTACCAACAATTGGCTATGTTATGGAATCCGCGCTGTGGCCTTCACTGTTGACCTCTGCAACACAATTCCCAGTCTGACTACGGAAACTGTTTGGTTTGATCCTTTCAACTTATTTGAATCCTGACAAATAAGCTCACAGCTGAAAGGTCAACACAGTCATATTTCATCCTCTGGAGCTATTCTTAAGACATCTGCACAACAAAGCACTTCTTTTAGTACCTGACACTGGACCTAGCCAGCACAATCTCTCATTAAAAATGTCCCCAGTGGAAGAGTCTATTAAAAGGCATATGGATCAGCTATGGATTTACCAAATAAAATATTTTTGAAAGCATTAATGTAACGCTTTGGATTATGGCGCTCTACGCTGCCAATAAAACGTATATTTGCCCAATGACAAAATGCTTCATACTTTCCAAAAGAATAATAGCTCGGCTATAAAGTGCAAGGTGTTGTCCAGCAGCCTGAGCACAGGGGTGGGAGCCAGGAACTCATGAATCTTAATCCTACCTCTAAACCCAATTCCCTCTGTGATCCTAAGCAAGACACTTAACCTGCTTCCCTTAGTTTCCCAGTCCAGAACTGGGATAATGCTACTTACTTATCAGACTTTCCTTCTGGGGATGTTTTGGAGATCAGTATTTGCAAAATGCTTTGAAGATGAAATCACTACACAAAAGCTAGAAGTTGTCCATGCTGGGCCAAGGGCTGCAGTTAATAGCTATTCCTCGCTCAGACAAAACTCCCCTTGAAGTCCCCGTCAGCTTTATTTGGGTAACAACTGCAGGATCAGGTCCTCTCACTTTACTGTCAAGGCCTTTACTGATGTTGGCTTTATCTTCCATATTCTGCTACATATTTAAAGAGTCTAGAATCCATATTTTTGGAGGAAAATAATCTGAAGCACATATAAAAGGCAAGAGAAGCAGCAATGCTGTCAGGGAACTCACGGTGATAGTATATCAAACTAAAAAAAAAAAATTAGAAAGAGCAAAACAGACATGAGTTTGACAACGTGCTATGACAACAAGCGGGGAAAAAAAAAAAACCACGGAAAGAATTTGGGGCTACAGAGGCTGAAGCATCAGATATAGAAGAACGAGATAAGATAAATGTCCCAGCTACAGGGCTTTGTGTGACTGCAGCTGAACTGCTGTATTCAGTAACTTATTATCAAAAATACAGTGACACGCTGCAATTGCAAAGAGAGCAATAATAAAAGCAATAACCAGCTGCAAACCAGCAAAGTGGTCAAGGGTCTAGAACTGCCGCTTTACAAAATACATAGGGAACTAGATACATATAATTTGCCAAAACTGGCAAGTACATGTTAGTATCTGAGATGTTTGAGGAGTGTGAACACGAGGCAAGGCAAGGGACTGACTCAGTATTTATACAAGCAGTATTACTTGGAGCAAGAGGATGGAATTAAAGTGGAAAGTTCCTGAGCATGTGCTTTGTTATGGAAAACCGTCTGAAGGAAAATAATAGCGGTCCCACCACCACTTGGAATTTCTAACACTAGAATAGCAAAAAAAAAAAAAAAAAAGAAAAAAAAAAAAAAAAGAAAATGTGATACATGACCTAATAGGTCTTTCTTGTCTTTAACTCCCATGATTTATCCCGCAAGACTAGCAGAATGTACTCCAAAGCTGCATATGTGTGCATACATCTTCTGTTTGGGAATGCTGTATTAGTTTTAGCTTTCTGAATTCATAACAGCACAAAGCCCGATATTATTTAGATTTTATTTCTGAAGATGTCCATAAATCAGCAGACAATAAAAGGGGAAAAAACACTCTGATGATATGATATCCTAGTATTTCCCAATATCCTTGACACAGCAAATCAACGGTTTGAGTGAACACAGACTACAAACGGAACAGCAATCAAACAGAAATGTTAATGCAAATCTCCTATGCACACTGACACGGTAACAAAAGCTATTCCATTTTGTCATGATCCAGCCCTACCAGACGCTAATAAAAGTACGTGCTCCTGATTTGTAAATACGCCGTGGGTGGGATTTTTAAGAGCACCTAGCACCCGTCCTCACGCCACAGCTGCTCTGTGGACTTCACCGGGAGGAAGCTCCTGAAGGTCCCATCCCAACATTCACAAGTAAGACGCATTTGTTGAGCTTTTACAAGCCTCAGCCCCTCATGGAGGCACACAGGCTCCCCTTACCTGAAGGGCTGGCTGTTTGTCATTCCTCTTCGGAGACTTTAATCCACTAACTTGTTGCTGCTGCTGCTGCTGCTGTTGCTGCTGCTGCTGCTGTTGCAGTAGAAGCTGCCGTGCCACCTGGAGAGCCTGCAAGGAAAGAGGTTTGAAAATTGAGTTTACAGCAGACAGGGTGTGGGGAGCTACATGAATGGCATAGGGTCAAAGCACCCCTTGGTCATGGGGTACCACTCCGCTCCCGAAGCACCTCCACTGAGGAAAGCAGTGGCTTCCACAAAAAAACCCTCAACGCTTGCAAGCAATGGGGCGAGATCCCACTGCTAGATTTCCCATTTCGACTATAGAGAAAAACAGCAGCAGTTGATGTTCAGCTCCTGTGGGGAACCTCGAGTAACTGCAGGAATCTCGCTGGTGAGCACCATACGGTTATTTTTATCCCCTGCCTGGATTGGCTCACACCCTTCTTTGCTGCCAGGTAGGCTCACGTGCTTATGGCTTTCATGCTCCTCTTCTCCAGTGGGTCAGGTCTGGTTTACAGAAGAGGGCAGTCATATATCACTGTCTGCTCTCCTGAGCACTAGAGAAAGTCTGGGAAGTTTCTGGAAGGCTATGGTGGGAGGAAGAGGAGAGCCAGCGGCAGGCAGAGCCATGCCAAGTCCCCCGAGGTACCGTGCTAAAGGCTGAGGAAGCTGTGAGGAGCTGGAGTGAATGCAATGAAAAGCAGGGACAACATCTCACACCCCCAAAATCACCAAGAGCTTGCGACAGACCAGCAGTGGGGACTCAGACAGGAGGGGGCAGAGCAGCAAAGGGACAGTGTGGCTTCATGGGATGGAGGCAAGGGACATGTGTGACACAGGAGGGCCAAGGGACATGATCCCAAAAGCACGAGCAGAGCATCACATGGTGGGGGATTATTGCAAAATTTCATGCAAAGTACGGGAAAAGCATCCCTGGACACTGGAGCAAGCCCCTCTGCGAGGCCCAATTTCTCCATCAGGTGGGGAAAAGAAAGCAGGAAGAGACAAAACATGGGGGAAAGCAGGACAAGGAGCAAGTCCCTGCCCCAGCTCCCTCCTGGCCGCCCAGCCAAGTGACCGCAAGGATGTTCCCTGCAAGATGGGCTGTGGCACAGCTGAGGTCTCTCCGCTGGCGAGACCCGACCCCACTGCTTCCGGAGGATTCACCAGCACCGGACTCAGGCTTTCTTGGTCTCCTTGGAGACGTTCAGTACATGTGTAGGTGGAAAAGTGGGAAGGCTGAAGACTTCATTAATGTAAAACAAGAAAAATAGTCCCTTTGCAAGATGCCTACATGGAAGGAGGGAAAAAGCCTTCCCCACTCCTACTGTGTATGCTCTCTGAGTGATTTAATTAATACCTATTTAATTAAGGAGTCAGATATGCTTTGGGTTTCACTTGCTTCTCCAAGTTGCAAAGTGTTTCATCTCAGCGCAGAACTGCTGGGAAAGGTTTGACACTAAGGACTGCAAACTCGGATCCGCCACCCCCCAGTAAAACCTTGTTATTTTATGGCCTAGACCAATCTTTTTACTTTTGAAGGGACATTCAGCAGCCCAGGGGGGCTGAAGAACCACCACTGCCGGCCTGCATGCCAGGGCAAGCGGGGAGGAGAGACCTTACCACACTCTGGCAACGAGCCCTCCTTTCAAATTTAATAACAAGTCTCCACTGGATCAGAAAAACTCTTTAAGGGTGGATGTGATTTCCAACAGAGCTTGGTGCAATGAAGGTAAAATCAGATTTTGCATTTCAAGCTGGTTGGAGCGCAGCGCACCTGCAGCATCTCTAAAATGGTCCATGTCCCCGCGAGGGGTGCGAGGAGCTGCCGGGCATGGGCACACACCAGGGCGGGCACGCATCTGTGCTCCCACCCACACAACCACCCCCGCTGTCGGTTCAGCATCAAGCACCAGAAGACCCTGCAGCCTACCAATTCATACAATGCAACAAAGGAAACCTTTATGCAGAAAGTGCTAAGTATGGTTAAAAAAAATGTTATTTTTATTGAATTAGCTTACTTAGCTGTTAAAGCATCTTCAAGGGTGGGCAGAGGCAGCAGAAATAAAACCTACAAGACTTAAGGGGATGGGCAACAAATACTCACCTACTTAACAGGGGTATTGTATGGCTTATTTAATTAATGAATACTTGTAAAGCACTCTGAGTTGCTCAGACAAGAAGCGCTATACAGTACAAGCGCAACATATTATTATATATTATTAAGACTGGCTCTGCAGAAGAATAATTCCAGGTAAATGTGCAATCAAATGATCATTTTAGTTCCCAGTAATTAGATTCAATAGGCCAAAAAAAACACAGAAGCCTTTCTTTAATCATACACTAAACAATCAGAACATCCCTAACCTTTCAAGCTACAGCCTTTTTGAATAAAACATCATCAACTTATAGATATTATTCCAAAAAGAACCAGTCACCATATGTGTTGTCTCTTTGAAATACAGTTGCTATAGCAGACCCTGCATGCATTTCATGTGATATGATCATATTCTATCCGTTCTGGCAGCTGAGAGGTTGCACAACTAAAATTGGCTGCCAGAAATTTTTGAAGATTCCCAGAACAAGTAGCCATGCAAGAAATGCCTGCTTTCTACTCGAGCTGGCCACGAAGCCCGGTGCAGGCAGCTTGGTGGGGGCTTACCACGCTACCACAAGCCCTTACCACAGCCGACCCCACACCGATGAAGATCTCTGCCCTCAGGGCCAGGCTTGCAATGGCAAGGCTCTGATGGAGCAAAGCCAGAGCTCTGTCCCTGCTCCAGTCCCACCTGTCAGCACCCACATCCCCGCACACCCACCCTTGTGCAGGCCCTCCACTCCAGGTGACATCTACACCACCCTGCTCCATGTCTGGCTGGCACTTGTCCTGGCGCTGGGATCTGGTGGGACCAGCGATGGCAAGAGGGAGGGACCAGCAGGGAGGGTGGAGCGGGGGGAAGGAAAGGATTAAAAAGAATGAGAGTAACGAATGAATTGGCTGGAGGAAGGATCATGGATACAGGAAGAGCAAAGAGAGAAACACGGAGGGGCAGGCGCAGGTGAGATGGTGGTGAGCTGACAGCTCAGGGGACTGCAGCTTGAAATGGCATTTCCCATCTCTCTTCTCTCAAGATTTCGCTCTTCTGCTTATAAATAACTGACAGCAATAAAAGCTAAGCATCAGATGAGCTTGGGTTTAAGACGCAGAAGGTCATTCATAGCTCAGATCTGGTTCTTACCGAACATCTGCATCAAGTAGCTACTGCGTCCTTGGTAGTATGGTGAACCCAGGGATCCCAAGTCCCTTTGCCTTTCTACATCTCCCTGCTCAGCCTTTCCTCCCTCCCACGCCGGACCAAGCACTACCCCTGCCATTTCAAAGTCTCATCCGCACTCCTTACACACGACGGGATGTGTAGAAGAAAGATGGCTAGCTCAGTCTGGGAAGCACCAGCCCTCTTTCTGCTTATATGCAAAGTATTTCAAGCCCATTTGGAGTGCCTTCGTGAAATTAATTTGCTGATGTTGGTTGAAGCCTGGTGGACATGTGCCCTCATTATGCCAGCACATCCCATTTAATCCAAGCCGACAAGCATCATACCTCTACCCCCTTCTCTGGTTCCACGCAGCAACCGCTCCTGCGTGGAGCCCATCACTGGATGCCAGCGTGGGAGCACTGCTGAGGCTGCCGATGCTGCACAGCGCTCAAGCGAGGATAGACAGGGAAATTAATCTCAGAGTGAAGTCAGTCCCACAACCTTCATCAGCACGGAGATTCGCAAGCAGGCCTGTACATTAATAAAGCTTCCTGTGGGAGTTGATGTTGCCTTTGATTTGCATGTGAATTCAATGCTAGTGAGAAGTGCCAGACTGTCAGACATGGAGACCAAAGTCTCTTATCTTTCCAAAAGCTTCTGTAGCAGTTTCCCCACATTTCCTTAATCATCTGCCTTGTCCTCAACTTACTGAACAGGCAGTAGAGAGTAAAGCTGGACCCGGTTCAACTCCTACTGCTGCCAAGTCCTGAAACAAGGGTGCCAGGACTGTTTACTGCTAGCCAACAGCTCTGCTAACGTGGCCCTCTCCTCACGAGCGGGTGCTCTGACATCTCCAAGCTCTTTTCACACATTCCTCCTCACTGCCAGTTACATCCTAAATCTCCACACGTGCTTGCACTTCTGCAAGTGAACAATTGCTGGAGGCTGTGGTAAACCAGCTCATGTTTGTGCATCCAGGCAACTGTGTGCTCCCTTCACAGGACCGGCAGGTAGAGATACCAAGAGCCCCCGAAACCACAGAGGTGCTTCAGACACCTGGGCCTGTGATTACCAGCAGCCATGTTACGTGTCACCTACCTGCGCTGCTTGAAGAGCCTGCAAGCCTGGACATGGCTGCTTGGGACAACCAGACCCAGATGCCAATCCTGGCCTCCAACAGCTAATCACACAGCATTGGCAATCCTCCTCCTCTCTGCACCAAAATACAAATAGGAAATCTTCCCACTTACTGAAGGAAGAGAAAGAAAAGCATCCCCTAGCAAGCATGTCTTCTGAGTGCCATGGTTTTTGGTCACTATCAACAGGGATTTGAAAGGATGACATCAGTAAAAGGCTCACTACCAACTGAGTCATCTTGATTCTGCTTGGTGCTACGCCTAAATGCAAGATACAGTAAATGAACTCCTGAGTTATTTTCTTATCCATTAGGAAATCACCCAGAGATAAGGAGATTTTCTGGTGTAAAACAGAGACCAGTAAAAAGGCAACTGAAACACTGTACTTTAGAGACGTTGTACAAACTTGGGATGATATTTGGGAGCCAACATTGGGTGACACCTAACCCAAGAAAAATTTTAACAGCACATTCACTGTGAGATGAATCAAGCCTGCTTCATTCAAAGATGCCGCAGAGTAAGTGGGAAGCCCCACCGAAAATCCCTCTCCCTGTGCTTAGGGAAGTGGCAACCATTTAATGTTTCCCAACTAGTTAAGCACCGGGGGGGGGGGGGGGAAGTACGCATTTAAGATGACCAAGACAATTTTATTGCAAGATAGACAGAACATGACTTGTTTGCCCAGCTGTTGTTTGCCCAGAACATCCGGCACTGTTATCACCCGAGTTACTGTTGTAATTCGACATTTTCACGCAAGTGGCTCAATCTTTCGGTTTCACCATCCTCTTCAGGCAAGTTCTGCTAGAAGGGTAAAAACGTAGGCTAGAAGGCTAGAAACTCCCAATTCGGGGCTGGGGATGGGAAATACACTGGAAAAAGAGGGTAGAACTTTAAAAATAGAAATGCTGCTTAAATGCCATATACTTGCTTACAGCGTTAGTACATAAGGAAAACAGTAACAGGATCCAGTCGTATGGAGCCTCTTGCTAACTTGTTCCACCGCTGCAGCCAGTACAACAAGGCAGCAACTCTCCAACTGTTTTTCCAGCAGCCTATTTCTACTGAAGAAAAAGAGCTCAAGCTCCTCCCTTCCCATCTGCTCCAACCGATATTAATATCCATCGGCTATTAATGAAATATGAAGACCTACAGCTATAATGGGCCTGACTCTAACACCAGGAGAAGCTTGTTTCCGCACCTGAGGTTTATCAGGCATGGAAAGACTGATCCAGGGAACTGCAGGATGTATGGAAAGGTATGTACATTGGAGGGTGAGTAGACGAGCAACACACATGAGGATGCAAAAGAAACCGGCGCCCTGTCTGACTGCCAATTCCCAGGGCAGTTGTGCAGTAATCGGCTTCCTCCGAAATGGAGAAGCATGCACGCAGAAGTTCCAAGAAGGGCACAAAACAAAATCCCATGTGTTTCTACAGATTCCTAAGGATTTTGGGCGGGTGGACAAAGCTGCCCATCAGGAAAGCAACTTGAGAAAGGAGAACGGAAGTGTTCCCAGAAATCAGAGATGGTTCCGCAGCCATCGGAAGTGTCCAAGCAGTAAATCTGGAAAGTTACTCGCCAGCCAACAGCATCATCTGTCCGTTATTTCAGTTATGGTCATTAAAAAGCAAAACACAACACAGCGAGCAGAGAAAGATGAGACAGAAGATATTTTAAGGGCAAACTCTACCCTTGGAGAAAACATAATGCTACCCCAGTCCCAGACTCCAGAAGCGAGACCTTCTGTGTTGACCTCCGAGCAATAACAGAGAGTGGTGATCCTTACACAGCTGAGATTGCTCCTAAGCTTTCCCCACCGTGTTTTAGGCGAAGCATGGCTTTGCAGCATCACGCATGCAGTTCTCCCACCATCTATTTTTCCCCTGAATTTCACAATGGCTTTAGGCACTGAGGGACCGCCTGGTCGGTAGCTAAAGGGGCCTCTCCCAGTGGAGGCACGGTCCACCTCTCAGAAGGGTTTCTTGCTTCCATTTAGTCTCACAAGGCAAGTACCTTTGTTCTCCCGGGTGGGATGAGGGGGAATTTAGACTCAGCCAGCAATCTCTCTTCTTTCTCAGCTCCCATCTGTCCTCACACCCCGCTCCACTCCACAGCTGCTCCCAGCAGAGCGGCAAGATGCAGCTCACAAGCTCGGAAGCCCGGATGCACCCGAGCTTCAGAGCTGCTTCATGTCTCTCCCACTCCTGCCTCCTCTATCTCCTCTCCTGCGACACCCTCTTCTCCTGGAGCAGCAGATGTAGAGGAGCGGTGGTAGGAGGCAGACACATTGGAGGGGAGCCCTGCTGCAGCTCTCCTCCGACAGGCTGAGGAGCCGCACAACGTGTGGAAACCGGCAAGGAGCGGAGCAGTATGCAAAAAGGAAAAAAAAAATAGTGCAAAGCGACAGCAGTGGGTAGTGCTGTTCCTCTGGGAGGAACAGAACAGGGGGAGGTGAGAAGAACCAACTAGAGAGAATAGGAAAGGAACCAAAATGAAGAGGAGGAATAAAATGTAGAAGATGCAAAAAAGAGAAGCAGATGTTCTTGCAGCACTTATTCCCTCTGACATTTGTACCCAGCTCTTTCATCTTCCTCCAGAACTGCGAAACGAGCTGCTACATGCTCCCTCCCTGTTCCCACCATCCTGACCCTATGCACCACATATCAAAATGAGCCAAGGCCAAGAGCCCCAACACTGCTCCTGGCACTGCAGCGGGGAAGCCTGGGGATGATTACAGGTATGACACAGGGCTCTGCTACGGGACACAGCTAGGATCCGACATAACTTGGTGAAGCAGCCCTGCTATCCAGCTTCTTCGCCAGCCCTGGATTCAAATCACCTCCATCCCCATCTCATCCTCTATTTCCTTGTTTCATTAAATAATCCTCCTCCATCTACCCTATACCCAGCTCCACTCCACAGGTGCAGCAGAGGGATGCTGCAAGCCAGGGCAGATGCTGCCGGCTGCCTGTACCCAGTGCCTCGCTCAGCTGCAGCTCCTCTGCAAGGCTGGCTCCATCCAAGGGGCTACCAGCCAGCTCGTCAAAGAGGAGAGCTTCAGCAACAATCCTTTACTCGACTAAAATGATCAGCTGGCCCTGAAGGCTTTGCTTAGACGCAGAAGACTGATCTAGCCAAGTGACTAATAGGTGATTCCCATGCTGAAAAAAGTGAAGGGACCTGGAGGTCCACACACACAAACCCCGGCTCACATCCTGTCCCTGATGTGGTGGGGGCAGGCTTGGAGCAAGGGAGCTGGCAACGTGCCTCATGCTGAAGCATCTCCTAGAATAGTTCAGTCATAAGGAAAGAAGATGAGTCTTTATTTTTCTTCCAGCAGGCTTAATTTCTTTCCTCTGGAATAGATCCTGCCTATCAGTTGAGGAGATCCCCTCCAGAAAAAGGCACTGGAAACAGAAACCCTTTCTTCCAAACCCACAGGATGGAGTTGCCTGTGCCCCAGCACTGCTACGCTTCATCCCCATGGGTGCTGAGGTTAATTCTGCCAGCAGGAGGACAAGCAGACTCGATGCTCCTGCCCAGCCACCCCACAGCCCATCCCATGGCTGGCAAGGTCCCTGCCTGCTACCCCAGCTCTGCAGCCGCGGGGACCCTGCCCCATGCAGGGGGACAACAGGGATTTGCCTCCAAAACACCTGGTTTTAATTTTGTATTAATTTTAATTTTAATTCATGAATTCCACCAACCTGGGGGAAAAGGCGGTCGAGGTATTTTCCTCAAATACCCAGAGATGCAAGCAGGATGGGAGGGGGCAGGCGGCAAGGGGCAGCAGGGTAAGAGGTCAAGCTCAGGAAACACCAGAAACCTGTGAGCCCTGAGCCAGCCACAACAGCGACAATGGCTACAAAAGTCCCGTTCCTGAGGCACAAATGAAATCCTCAGGCGGTTACACTGTAAAAACACCTTCTGTCTCCTTTTTTAAAGAGTCACAGTCAAGACTCATCAAAGCCATTTAAAAAGCATCTGGCAAAAAGTTCCCAAACATTAAAAATGGCTCTCTTTATTTTGGCATGTCAAGATTCACAGCATGTAGCGGTCTGTACCAGCAAGAAAGGAGGGATGGGCCAACACATCCTGGTAAAATGAGAAAGGATACAAATCTTGGCTCCCCATGCAAACTGAACCAGAACTGAACTATGTCTGGGTGATGAAAAAAATCTTATGGGATTTCCAGCTCGTTTCTGTAGGCTCAAGATCAGATTCTGAACTACTGTGTTTATCCAAAAGTGAACCAGACCTTTGAATATTTGGAGGACTATTCACTGCTGAGACACGTTTTTCTTGGATGTCAAAAGCACGGGAAGTTCTCATCTTTTTTAATAGAGAAGAGGGATAAGGTGGGGGGGGAGAAGGAAGAGTGCCTTTTTGTTGCTACAACATAAATAGTATATCGCATACAGCTGCTTGCGCGCTTCCCTGTGTGGTCAACAAAACAGGGAACATATTTTAAGCTTGTTTTCCAAAACACTGTATGACAAACTTGCACTCAGAGACCCATGAAATAAAGCCCCTGACTGTGGACATCTCACCGCGCACCATCGGACGCTCGCTGCTGTTGAACAGAGGAAGTGAAACATTGGGACAGCCCAAAACATGGGAAACTAATGCTGCAAATCACATCTCTGCACCTCAAGCCTATGGCACAACCTAATTTAGAATAGCTTCTAAAAACCTTAATTTTAAAAGATTCTGGTAAAGCAAAAATAGGCGAGGTTCCGATGGAGGCGACAAAAATGATTAGAGGCCTCAGCAGATATGAGGAAAGATTGATAAGGGTGGGAGTGTTTAGTTTAGCAAGAGATGAGTAAGAGGGGAGATGATAAAAGTACACAAATTGTGACTTGGCCTGAGAAGGTACATCTGGCGCTATTTGCCATTTCTCATAATGCAAGAGAAAGGGGACATTGAATGAAGTCAGGAAGCAACAACAACCAAAAAAAAAACAATCAAAGCAGATAAAGGGATTTTTTTTTCTTTCTTAATACACAACTCATAATTACTCTCTGGAACTTACTGTCACAAGATATCACCAGTGCCAAGAGCATGGGGAGGATGCAAAGAAAGGATTAGACACTTGCACAGATAGTAATGAGAGCATTTACAGCTACCTTTGGAAAGATAAAAATATAAATCAGGGTACAAATGTTTATGCTTCAGGGCACAAGCCAACCTTTAATTGCTGGAGGCTAGGAGGAAACTTTCCCCCATGGACAGGTCCTCTGACTGTCCTTCACGGGCTTCTGCCCAAGGACTACAGCCAGGGCTGGAGAGACCCCGTGTCCGACAGGATGCAACTGCTCCTCTGCCCTCTCGGGTACCTCTATCCTGCACCGCTGACCCCAAACCCCTTTCCCCAGCCCATCCCGAGCCCCCTCAACCCTCGGGGAGCCGCTGGGCACAGGGTGGCTGGCCATGTCCCCCAGCCCAGCCCCTGCTCTCATCACCTGGCCCCAAGCTGCTCATTTCCTCTTTCTTCTTTGTATCACATTTAAGTTTCAGGTCCTTATTTTGCCAGCCCTTCCTCTCCCTGCTATGTTGACTGCCATTTTTTCCCCCCTCAAAACTAAACCCACAGCTTCAGTCCCTGCCACCCATTTGGGCCCCCCACCAAGAGCGCTGACCCCCCGGAGCCAGCGGGGGAAGCATCCACCTTCCCAGATCCACCAGCAATGCGCATACTTGAATGCACCTTCAAGATACCAGACAAATTTTCCTTTTTTTGATCTGAAGCCGTTCCGTAGAGGGAATCTATGTCCCCGAGGAGGACAACCCTCCTGCCAATACGGCACCTACGGGGCAGCGGCAGTCAGGCACTATTACAGACCACGGAGCTCATCAACGCGCTGGAACCAACATGCGATTCGGGGAGACAAAGAGAGATTTTGAAAGCAAGTCAGTCTATTAAATTTATACCTACCTGAACAATGTGAAACAAACCACATCTCGGTTTCCTTTCATGTGCATGACAGTCTTAACTTGTTTCTTTTAATCCCATAAAAGCAGCTAAAGCATGCAACATGCTTCCCAGAGATGAGGCAAACCTGTATTTTACTTCCTGACAGTGATTTAGTTTATAGGTTTGGGGTTTTTTTTTTCAAGGGAAGATAATGAGCATTGTCCTAAGCTGGTATTACAAAGGAAATACTACACACTACATGCTAGACACCTGGCATTTAAAAAAGAATCACATAAATTGACACTGCCTGTAATGGACCAAGTACAGCTGCAACCCCTCACGCTGCACAGACACCAATATCGGCGGCAAAAAGATCCCAGCAGCACTCTCCAAGGCTTTCTTCAGAAGTCAGCACCCTTCTACAAATTCAAAGGGCCTCTCATTTAGTCAGTCGTACCCCAAGTAGGACTGGGGAGAGGACCGGGGATGTGCTGAGGCAGAAATGACTGTGTAATAAATCCAGCAAATCCAAAGGGGTGAAGCAGTAATCCGTGGAAATGTTCCAAACAAGAAGGGGGTTTAAGTGCCTTTAAATCCCAGCTGCAAACCCAATAAACTGCCAGAAGGCGGAGACCACTGAACACAAGGGGTTAATGGCCTTGCTAAAGAAAATGATACACATAATTTCCTTTTATCATAAAACAATACGTTTATTATTTTCTGTATATCTGTTAAAGGGCACGGCCTTCTGAGTGGAAAACAAAACACAGCTCGGTCACATGTTTATTTGCTTCAGCTACTCCCTTTCCCTTCTGATAAATAATCAAACATGCCATCCAGAAAAAACAAAACCAGTGAGCTGGGAAATTTGATGGTCATCAAATAGACTAAGATACCAAGAAAAGCAGCCCACTGTTCCCACAGTGAGTTTTCTGCCCCACACCTACACTAACATCTGAGTAAATAACTTCAGTCACTCTTTCCATTTTCCCCATGCAATTACTCCTACTGTTAAACAAATTGTCCTTAAGGCAGTTGCAAACACCATTTTTTTTTTCTGCAAAGTAGAACAACTTCTGAACATTAAAAAGCCAGACTAGCAATATATTTTAAAAATATGTTTGTTGTACTTGCGGTTTGGCTGAACACACAGCTTGATTTCTCTCTCTCTCGCCCTCTTTTCTAGGAAGACGGGGGTTTACAGTTTAAAATTTTGAAGTGTATTTGGATCTTGGAGAGGCAGGAAAAGCCTGAAAAGTTTTCTCCATAGGGCAAGGCAGCATATTTTCCATTTTCTCTTATGTTTCACACTATATGAGCACCATGAATGGTTACCAAAAAACCAAGTTACCTGCTATTTCAGCGGACTTTTGAGGAGGGAGAAACAACCGAGAAGTATCAAGTAGTTTTTTAAGTCACTTGAACAGAGAGGGAAAAATCCTGCATATGTGTTGCAACATGGATTACCCAGAGGATCTACGCTATCTTCCAACAACCCCTGAAGACCATTCATACAACAATCATTAATACTGAAAAACTGCAGAGAAAATCCCTCACGTGAGAAGTTAACAACCATTACCCGGCGTGAGCACGCTTTCCCTTTCTTTTTGTAGTACCACAGGTCTAAACAATAGTAATATGAATGAGATAATAGCCATGCTTGTCTCAGCAGCCTGATTTTTATTAGCATGAAATTGGTACAAATATTAGCGAGGCTGGTTCACAAGCAGTGCCAGAGCCACGATGCAAACAATTTGCGGAAAACAAAAAGCGACTCGGCAGGCTTGCACCTCTCTCTTTTGCTGCCCAGAAGAGCAGCCACGTTTCCTTTTCTTGGTGGGTTTTTTTTGCTGTTTTTTTTTTGGTTTGGGTTTTTTTTTTTTTTTTTTTTTTTGCCACTTGTGCAAGTGCGAGGAGAAGCCGCAGCACCCGACGAGCAGCAGGGACAGTGACACACGGCTGCTCCCGCTCCAGAGGGACGTTGCAAGGCGACAGGCACCCCGACAGAGGACTTAGTCCTCACCATGGTTCTATGGTTCTCCAAAGCCGTGCCAAAAAACCCACCCTCGTTGTCAACACCGCAGTAAACAACCTGAACTGGCTTCTTTTGCTTTAAACCTAAGCAATTCCCCTCTCCTGCGCTGCCAAGCTGCCCGCACAAGGCAGCAAGTTAAAAAAAGTTCAGCCCTGCCTGCATGCTCCTTTTCTCTCAGCGCTCGCAGAGAAAATGAAGAGTTTAACAGAGTAAGCTCTTACTGTCTGCCTTTAGATTTCCGTCTTCGCGCTGGAGATGTGTTTCTGGCTGTTTCTGTGAAGCGGGGGCTGAAGAATGGTAAAAAGATGTTTGAATAAACAGGAAGTGCTGTGCAGCCGGAGCGCAGGCTGGAGGGAGACGGCGCTGGAGCACTGCCCTTCGCCGGCAGCCACCGGGTCTCTTCCTCCACAGTAGCAACCTCTGCTTTTACTAAATGACAAAGAAACCGCAAAGCATTCCTTCCCTAATTCTTCCCTTGCCAAGTGGCGAGATCGGCTGGAGCTCGCAGGTAATCTCGAAGTTGGCTGTAGCACTACACCAGGCGCAAAGATCTAGCAATTCTGTGTTATTAAGTTCCCCGTCTGTAAGCAGAAACATGCAGAACTAATTATGTCCCCAACCAGACCAAACAGCGGCAAAAAGCACACCTCGCTTCTGCATCTAGGCAAATTCATATTTGCACGTAAGTTCAGCCAAGCTTGACTTTCCTACCCTCTACAGTGCTGTAACTTGCTCTTAAAATCTGCTTGCGAGGCTGGCCGGGCTTCAGAGCTATTTTCTCTAACTGCGTGAATTGAAATATAAACAACCACCCAAAAAATGCAACTTGTCTCGGGCACAAGACTTGCATCCAGCATCTCCAAAAGCGTGTGTTTCGCATTCAGGCAGATGCTTTCCCTTCTTTGTCGTCTCCTTCCCCTCCCTAAAACAAACTACCTATTTAACTCGAGATGACTAACTTAACCGTCTCCCCACCCAATTATCAAAGCCCTGTCTTCTGTCATATTGGTGACATGACACAGATATTGTCAAGAAAAAGTAAACTGGGGCTGGCACTCAAAGGCAGCTCGTGAAGAGATGAGCAGTCGAACAGCCATATTCAATAAAAAAGAGGAACAGGATTCCTTTAGAAAATGTATTGCTGTTGTGGCAACGTGCTGCTGCCGCTGAAGGGACTGATTTGTTATTTAGCATGTAGTCTTGGACTGTCTGTCATTCTGGGTGCTAATGCTCTGCTAAAATAACTCATTGGGAGCTGTCAGTGGGATGTTTACAGAGGCCCCCAATCTTTTCTTCATACAAGGAAATTTTTTACTGGAATTCATCTTCTTTTGATCTCACATTCAAAGCAACAGCAGCTTGATAGACATGCAAGTCTGAAAGCAAATCCAGACGCTGAAGATAAACCGCCAGAGTATGACAGGCAGGAGCATCTAAAGCTTATAAAAATGAAGAGAACAGCATGTCGTCTGAGTATTACAATAGCAGAAATCAAGAGACATATTAGGTGGAACTGATCAGCCACAAAAACAGTTCAAAAGGCAGATCATAGAAACAGAAGACTAAGCTAGGAAAAAAAAAATTGGAAAGATTTGCTTTACAGAGGCATCACCTCCCTTCTGAGTACCACAGCGTTTCCGCTCCAGCATGTAAACTTATGGGGAAAAAAAAGAGGAGAGCTTGTGCCGTCTTCTACTAACTCAGCAGTTCTTACCTTCAACTCACCAATTAATTTGCTGAGTGTACATTTCAATTACATGTTTTCAAAGTGAAATAAAAATAGGACACTGTGCCACTTGCATCTAGCCCAGCCCTCCGTAACACCACAGGGATGGGGAATCCGCGCCTCTCCGTTAGGAAACAGGGGAATCACATCCCCCCCCCCCCCCCCCCCAAGGTGCAAGAGGGGCCCTGGCCTCAGCCCCTGCCACCATTTTAGCTTGTACGTCTTTCAAAGGGTTGAGTCTTGGGATGCTCTTGAGCTCTGCCTCTCCCACCGGTGCAGAAATATTAGTTCAGAAGACAATTTTATTTAAATTGAATTACATGTGCCACGGAGTCTGCAGATACGTACCAAAGACGGCACTTGCCGGGAAACAATTGCTGAAACTTTCTCTAGAAACCCATACATTTTTAATTTTTCTTCCCCAAATAAGCTTCTTATTCTAATTGAAGTCAGCAAATATAATGAAAAAGTAATTCTCAAACAATTTTGTACTTAGAGCTGTTTGTTAACAAACACTGAACAAGCAGCAGTGTTAGGTTAAAGGGCAGCAGGATTCCACATTATAATTTAGCCTGTGGTTATTTCTGATTAAGAACACCCTCCGGGACAGCAAAGCAAGATCTTCTTTTGCAGCAGGCATAGCTTTTAAAATTAGCCTCTTCTCCATAATAAAACCAACAGGAAAACTGTGGATTTAAAACTGTATTAACCAATTTGAAGTGGTGCAATCAGTTTATGTCTCGCTTTCTGCAAAACACTATTCCCTGCCTTAGTCAAGTTACAAATGTAAAAATGCTTCCTGGATTCTGAAAGTATTGTAAGAAAGTCACCTTCTGTCATGCTTATGTAGCTATCTAATGTGCTAAAGGCTGATTATTTATCTTTAAACTGTACTAGTTTAATCTTTTAAGGTCACCACTAATCTGCTCCAACCTTTTAAAAAATAGCAGCTTTCAAGACTTACTGCTGGAATCACTAAACTCAACGCTGAATGTCATTGTAACAGATACATTAGCCAGAATGAGTGCAGTTTTACAATGTAAACACCAAATATAAATCCCCACCTCAATGAGAAGGAAAACACGATCTCCATGCCAGGAGAAATGTCAGTAAATAAGACCAACACCATATTATTTCACACAAATATCGTTCCAAATCATGTTGCTATTTCTCTCTCCTCCCCCCCCTTCCCAGTGCAAAACAGGCAAAACTTGGGTATAATTTAAAGGATCATTAGGTGCTTTTTCTTTATCCTTTCCCTTTCGCAGCAGCAACTTTGCATGCCCGCTGCAAAGCCTCACGACCACATTTGGAAGTCGCTCTAAGTCCAAAAACCCCCTCGCAGGTTATTTGTCTGTGTGTGCTGCACAGTGGCCCTTCTATTGTCTTCCTTTTTCTTTTCCCCTAGACTTCTTCTGGACTTGAATGTCACAGTAGACCTTGAATGTGAAATGGCTTCAAGCTAATTGCTTTAATTGCTTGAAGATGTGCAGGCAGGTGAAACCCGATCCCCTTGGCCATTGTAGAGACCAGGAACAACACAGGAATGTTTACATAGTGGTTTGAGTTTAATAGACAGTAGAGCTGAGTTTCAGACAGCTAGCAAAAACACAGCTAATAGGTGACCTCTTAATGTAGTCCTCCTTTTTAAAAACAAAATACAATTTCATTTTATACAAGGCAATGTCCCTAAATGCCAAGGTTATCTGCTTGACTTTTTGAGTGAGCATGCACTGTGTTGCACCTGACATTTATACCAGAAACTCTATCCTGAATGCATTTCCCTCTACCTTAAAACAAAAAGCACTTTATGTGTCAGTCACCTTACAAACAGATTAGAGCTGGATGGAGTTTCCTAGTAAAGTGCAGTCATTTTAATTTAAAATTGAGTCATTTTCACCACTGTCATGCTCCTTTTGCCCCGAAAACACATGGCAGGGGATGTAACCTGAAACACTGCACCCCTGCATCCCTTCACCTGGGCACTCCCACCCTCCCGGAGAGGATCAGCACAAGCCCTTGCTGGGGTCTTCTGGGAAGGCAAAGTACGACTTTTAATGACTTTTACTGCTTTTCCAGAGCTTCCAGTACATGTTCTACACACCGTGAAGCGACGGACTGGCTGTGATGTGCTTTTTCAAAGGCGCAGCTTGGTTTCATGCACAGCACAAATTCAGCAGCTCTTCCTCAGGCAAAACTCCTCCTGACTGAGAACTGCAGTATTTGGGGTCACTGAGAATCAGGCTTGCTTTCCAAGAATCATGAGGTAAGTAAAACACACTTGAAACCAGCCAAAGGCCAGCGAGCAGGTCTAGCACAAGTGTAGAAAACAAAGCAGAAAGAACGATTTTGGCAGTAGCGGTAGCATAAAGGTATTTACTGTAAGTCTAGTCCAAAAAACAAACACTGAAAACAGGTAATACCTAATACTCACTTTCCTGGCACAGGCACTTTGAGTTTTGTTGCCACTCTTAAAAACAGTTAAAATCGCTTGCATTGGGTGAATATTAGCAGGGAAATGACACGTATTACCTCCCAGACAAATAGGAATAAATACACTAGCACTTATGTAGGAAGGAAAAAGGCAATCTGAGGAACACCACTGGAAAAAGCACAAATGCACAGAGGCAGAGGAGGGGACGCCAAACCAGCGCTTATTTAGCACCAACGAGAAAGGAAAACCACCCCCAACACCAGAGCCCTCCAAGTAAAGGGCATTTCCAGCTTGATCTTTGCAATTCTGCTCAGAAAGTTTCAAATTCTCTAGTACTTTACACTGAAACTACCACCCCGCTGGGCAGAAGCAAACAGGAGCAGGAGGAAGGCTGCTCCAGCCACTTCTAGATGCGACCATGGTTCGCAGGAAGACAATAGACGCCGGTTGCTGTGCTCTACCTTGCCTGTTATTCCCAATCCTCAGAAGCAAATCAGTAACTGATCTTAAATAATACAGAACAAAGGGAACAATAGGAGCTAGAAAGCAAGCCGGGATACTTGGGAACACGCCTCTTTCTGTTGACAGACAATCTCGCGGGCACACATGCATGCACCAAGTTGTTGTCCCATGTCCCCCCACATCAACTCCAAAAAGCTCAAATTCCAGCAACCATGGGGTTTTAATAGATTTTTTTTTCGGTACTCCCTCAAAAGAGAAAAAAAAAAAGAAAAGAAAAGAAAAGAAAAAGTTCAGAATAGGAAAAAAAAAAACAGTGTCAATTTAAAGATTTAGTATAAACTAGTTCAAGCCTGTGGGAGGAACGCTAAGTGGAAAAAGTAAACACGGTCCCCCCAAGTAGTTCCCCTGGAAGCCGAGCACGCAGCCAGTGCCTGGTACCGCCGGCTGCCCCGCGCCTGGGGAGGTCAGCCCAGCTATGCTAAACTGACAGGTTCAGTTTACAGCAGGCCAGCACTTTGTTTGGATATACTGGCCTTGCTCACCGCCAGCTTAACAACAGATGGCTAGAAAACTTTCATTATGTTGCAGAGGGCTGAACTGCAAACAATCGGGGAAAACTGTGAAAAGTTTAACTCTCTGCAAGCCGAGCGGGGAAGCGCTCGCCTGGCCAGCCGGCTTCCTGCTCCCGCCCTGGGCATGTGTGCCTTTAAATTAATTAAAGCAGGATGGGATGATTAATCATACCTGGGCACGGTCCTAGGGATGCTTGAAAAAAAGAATTTGCGATTTGACAAGGTCATTTCAATAAAAGTAGCATTCCAGAAGAAAATGGACTTTGACGGATTGCAAAGCTGATTTTAAACCTTCCTCAAGCCTGTGGCTTCAGGAAAGTTATAGAAAGTTTCAGCAATAATCCCCCAATGGGGGTTTATCAAGAGCTTTCTGACGAGTGGTTTTCCATCTCCAGAAACAGACACTCCGTCCCTCAAATTCCCACTTCAAACTTTCCCACCTGACAGCAAGAGAAGGCCACCAAATATCTAACACGCAGATCTGAATACGATTTATCCAAATCTGTGTACAATTTAAACATTCATTAAATTGATTCGATTCATGTGCACCCCTAATGCTCTAAGGCAGGTTATAAATGCACCTTCCGAGGTTTAATTCAATTGACAATCTTCTATACATCTCATCACTGGAAACGCATTATTTTATATTATTCAAGAAATGAACGAATCTGTTTTCCACAAATGTATTTTAAAAGCGACTCTTTCCTGTTATTGAAAGAAAATTGTGTTTATTACTCCTTTAGCATAGTGTAAACTCATAAACGTCAACAGAGAGTACAAGGAAAACTGTCAACTAAATATTGTTTCCTTCATGAGCTGCTCTTCCAAGTCAATTACGCCTTTCAACTTCTGGGGCATTGTATGATAAACTGGCAGTAAAAATCATTCACATTAATATACCATGGTGCCTTGCCTGCAAAAGGTAATTAAAGAAGTAAATGACTCATAAGAATAGACATATTAGCTGCAAAATGAAAGGCAACTGAGCTGCCACATGAAAATATGTACCATTAAGATACTGCATTTTCATATTCCTGTAATCAGCTTCAGTAGACTAATGCTTATTTAATCCAGTTCTCTGCTAAGTCCATCAACAACTGTTTTTTGCTGTTTTCTCCTTGACTGAACATTATGTGTGCAGGTTTGGAATAAATACTGCAATAAGATTTTTGCATAGTCAATTGAAGAACAGGTTTTTTATCTTTTAAAAACTATTTTTCTTTCCCACCAAGAGGAATACAGCAGAGAAGGACGTCAAGAAAACCCCCATTTTCTGGGGTTCTTTCAGTGCCGATACGCTTTGAGTGAAATATATACCCCGTTCTAGCATTCACCATTTTGATTTGTGAAACTATTAGCGGGAAAAACAAGCCTAATGACTCCATCTTCCAACTTTCCTGTTCTTCACATAGGAAACATTTTGCCTTGTTAATGCGTGTTTTCATTAGGGTTAGAAAAATGAGACTGGTTTTCTTTCTTAAGTCTTTGAGGCAAGGTGGGGCACGAGAGGAGCAGGCACCGCTGGGTGTGTGGAGGAGATGGAGAGCAGGCTGGGGAGCCCAAGGGGCATTGCCCTCGAATGATGCACATCCCAACGACCTGCCCTCCCCAGCTCTGACTTTTGGAAAGCTTCAGATGACAAAAGACCCAAACTCCAAACCCACACAGACACCGTCCCGGCATCCCACCCTGGCAGCAGGACAGCCAAGCTCAGCGCCAACATGTTCCTCATTTTTGGGGATAGCCTTTGCTGGGAACTCGCCCTGCCTTCCGGCGACGCATGGTACATATCTCGGGCCACCGCTGCTCTGTGGCCACCATATAAATACAAGCCTTTTGGTAAAGGGTGTCGGGTTTAACTTCCCAAGCTGTGTCCTTCTCTTCCCATGGGGATGGCGGGGAGATGGTAAAATTCAGAGGACAAAGTACACTTGTCTCCATCCTCCAAAAAAACCACCCTCCAAAATACTCAAACATTTATAACTCATCCTGTTTGCGAGCAGTAATTAAAATATTCTTTTCATCACAGTAACAGCTCTGTAAGGCCAAGATCCAAACTGCTTTTAACTGCACAGCTACCACAATTATTTCATTTTCTAAAGTATGGGGTGGAGTTAACTCCAGTATCTCAGCTATCACTATGGTGCGACTGTTGACAAATGCTGACTTTTCTAAATGGCAGACGCTGTGTATGTACCAACCAGCCTTTATTTATTGTGCCCGACAGAGGTTTATCCTTGCAAAAAGAGATCTTTCAATAAAAATTTGAACACAATGCTTTGGAACCTGCATTATACGTTGCTTATTTATCACTATCAGTATGAAATAGTATTAGACTTAAAATGTAGGATCAATCATTATTTAAACTGTATTATTGCTTCTCCATTTGAGCAGACATCACTTTGTACCCACAATTAATGAGCTCTAGTCCTTTTTCTAATTAAGGAACAAAGGTTCTTGTGTGCAGAGTATAGAGTGACACTGTCTAGAGAACACACATTTAAGTAGAAGAGAATCGTTCTAATTACCTTAAAATAGGATTTTTAATATCCAGGAACATAATAGGATCAAGAAATTAGAGCATTTCCAACAGCATTTACAAATAAGTCATTACAAAACACTGTTAAAAGGTAATAATGCATCCCTAAAAATAATGGGGCCTTTTGGAGACTAGTGCCTAACACTTCCATATTTATGTAATTAACCTTTGTGCATTAATACAGGGAAAATGCAATACAGATATTATTTTACATACATGTAATGTAGAGACAAATAAAAAAAATGAGGAGTCGGCTATTAGAGCATAAAATACTTCAGGCTCGTGCAGATGAGGATCCAAACACGTAATTAAGAAAGTCAGAAAGGTAACCTCGCTTTATCCAGTAATTAGGGCTGTTAGAAATAGGATACTGTCTCTTAAAAGTGTTAACAAATATACCGCACTACTAAATAACCTGCACTGCTGGGAAAGTATACTTGCTATCAAGGGCAAAGCTGCTATACACTGAGGTAACAGTAAATGACAGACTGTTGTTCAAGTCCATTAGCTGCTATGTGATAGGAGCACATTCACTAGCACACGACCTGTGAAAAATCTTAGATCTCTTTAAATCTTTGAATTGGATTGCTGCATTAATTCTTAAGAACTGCAATCCTTCAACCAAGTCAAATTACCCTCATTAACAGGGGAAAAACTGCCTCTGCAATAAGTTAAAAAAAAAAAGATATTTATTACCTATAATCACTTTCACGTACTTCACCTGGAAGTGTGACAAACTGGGACAACAACTTCAGAGGCTGGCACCAGTTCAGCTGCTGGTGGGGACGGGATGGAGGGGACGCGCGTGCCGTACACGCGTAGCCGTCTGTGCATGTGTGTGCACGTTCCTGCGCTGACATAAATGTGTTTCTTGGGGGAAAAACCTCAATGAATGTTCTAAGAAAAGAAAAATCACTAAGAATAAGCACAGGCACTGAAGCGATCTGTGTGTGTGCCACTGAAACAACCGCAAAAGAGGAGGGGAAATTCTTCAGTTATTCAAGGCTTGATTAGAACACTACTTCATAATTAGGCACGTTACAAGTATTGTCATCAACCAGAAAATTCATGTACTAACTAAAAGGTCTCAGAAGCTGGCTCAAGCCTTCTATTCATTAACAACATCTGCTATTAATGTTTAACCCTCATAAACATGCACAAAACGTTCAGCATTCAACAAAGATTAAAAATAAATATTTTGTTGTTCTATTTTATCCGTGCGGTGATCTGCGCAGTTCTGAGAATATCAAGAATTGCTAAAATGGCCATAGAGGTAACGGACAAATATTTGGTCTTTGTTGGAAAGAAGATATTTCTTTCTCCAGTCACTGCTTCTCTGCACTTCAGATGTTATAGCTTCAGAGCCAGGCCAGTGCAGCACAATAAACAGCAACGCAGACATACACATATACATACACCTATACGACGGTATGAATCATTTATTTTAAAGGTGAGACTCCCTGGAACAATTTTCAGGCCGAGTGTTTCAAAGGACCCTCTGTTTAAATTTTTTCTAATTTAAAAACGAGTGTTCCCGGGGACGAAAGATTCACTGCGAAACAGGGAGCTGAGGAAGTCCAGGATCCAGAAATGAGAAACAGAGCATTTCATCTGCATTTTACTGCTCCGAGTCCAGATGAGAGCCCTGATCTCACAGTCAGATCCTAACGGGCAGATCTTTGGAAGAGTCTTTGGAAAGACTCATTTCCACCACTGTGGTTTTAATGTAAGCATAGCAATCTGCTTGTGCAGGCTCATTTACAGCGCAGAGACAGAGCTAAGTGGTGAGCTAATGCGACCCTCTAATGACTCCTGGAAACGCATCAGGACATCCTCCACCCCTGTCCCTCTTCCCGCAGACGGGTGTCGGAAGCACACATCCCTGCCTGTCCCCACCTCGGCCCACACGGCAGCCCCGGGCACTGGAGTACCAGGGGGGCAGGTCCCACGGCTCCCTGCCTTCCCTGCCTGCTCCCTCTCGCCCATACACACAGGCACCGACCCTGCCACCATCTCTGGGCAAGCTGACCCCCAAGTCTTCACAGGGTCTGTGGTACCGGCATCAGGTGGGCGAAGATCCAGCCTGTACTCATCTGACCGTAGTATTTTTCATTTGCAGCAATGCCAAAATACAAACCAAGCCACAAAAGTAATGAAAAATACAGCTCTTTTTGTCTTCAAACATGACATTCATGGCGGATTCACTGTCTGCATGTTGCAGCACGCTCTATTCTTAGCACCGTGCCTTTTAAAGTTAGGCCCATTATTTTCTACGGTGTATCAAGATCAGTATGTATAACATATGCCATATTGTTGACACTTCCCTGGATGTACTGCATGCCATATGCCTAAAGCACTAAAAGGGGTGATGAACAGAGTGGCAATACTGAAAGGAGAACAAGATACACTGAGCATGTTGAATGAATTCAGTTATATAATTCAGCCAATAAGGGTTTCCATACATTTAACAATCTCCTTCCCCCCCCCCCGGCCCCCCCCTTTTTTGCCTCTCTTGTATAAAAATGAATTTAACAACTTTCCGCTGTGAAAAGTTAACATGCTGGACACGTATTCAAAGCAAACATTTAATCACAGTGGGCCCACCAGGTCTAAAAAGTATACATGTAAAGATAGATCATATATAATCACACCAATAAAACAAACAAAAAAGGACGATTCATACGTTTTAGCAATAAACTAAAAAAATAAAACATACAGTTCTGTTCCTGCTTCTACTTGTCCTTTATTTTACCTTTCATAAATCTATACCCCAAGTCCAATTCCTAGAACTAGGGAAGATGTCATCTTGCCCATCTTTAAAGGTTTATTTACTAGTTTCCTTACTAAGAATTATTATTTGAAGAACCCAGAAACTAATGCTCTCTTACACTACAGTATTTTTGTCCAAATCTTCTGGAACGGATTATAAAATTGAAATGTAAGAAGGAACACAGCCGAGCTATATTTATAACAAGAACGCTGCTCTTCAGCATCTGATACATACACATGTGTATCCTCATTTCTATGCCATCCCTCTGCACACTCTAATGGGTACACTAGCTGCATACTCGTCATTAAAAAACAAAAAGAGGGGGAAAAAAAAAGAAACTGACTCATCACTGAGAACAGTTTTGACAGTACTTACATGCAGAGCCCTGGCAGAAAGGTTCAAGCTATTCGGTTCACCACTTGTGACCAGATACAAATTACATTCCTTGGACTGAATGAATAGCTGGGAAAAACAAAAGTATGCAAACTCTCAGCACAGGTACAGGCTGGTTGCACAGATGAACCCAGGTCTAATCTCCAAGTTTAGTCCTTGGAGCTATGTGCTACCTGGAGGAAGGAAAAGATCGGGGATGTCTGGAAAGCAGGTATCGCTACGGGAAACTCCTACCGAATTTCCACTGCCAAGACACTGAAGGGGTCCCTGGGAACAGGGAAGAGCATTGCAGAAACACCCAGCATGTGCACAGGGCACTTCCAGGGGGGCATCCCGCCTGGCACTGAGCGGAGGGGGATGCAGGGGGAAGCAGGTTCCTCTCCTGGCATACGGGGAGCACGGCCGTTCCTCAGGGGGATGCTGCTAATGCTCTGGAGCTAATGATGCCACAGCAAAGCTGAGGCTTCCCCGTCCTCTGTCGTTAGTGCCACCATACACCCACAGGCAATGGATCAAAGGGGCTATGAGAAGATACAGAGAATCCATTTTAATTTCAAAACATGAAAATTCTGGCACAGGAGATCACTAAAGAAGATCAGTTCTATTACGTTTCAGTAGTGTGTTGAAGGGGAATGTTGCATTTTAAATGTACACACACACCTATTTATTTGAGCAAGCAACATCATTAGCAGCATAAAACAACGTAAGAGGAACATGGGACTTTTCTTAAAGTGGAAGGCGGAATCCTCTTCGTGCAAAACATCAAAGAAAAAGAACACATGCTGATGTTTAAAAACAGTCTATGTCTAATACAGAACATCAAGACTTTTTAAAAAAACACAAACCAACAAAAACCTCCTTGCTTCACAATATTTTCCTTAGAAACAAACCTAGCACTTAACTGCTGACCAGGAATTAGCTGTCACTGCCAGTTTAAAGCATTGGTTGTATAATCCACTAGTGAGTACTCAGATAAAAATTAATACACACAAATTTCATATTGTCAAAATCAGGACAAGCAGAAGTTTTGTGAGTGGAAACACTTGCACTTCATCAGTATTAGGCCAGAAGGTAAAGGGGGGCATATGTCCCAAAAAATTAGAAAAGGAAAGAGTTTGGAGGAGCATGCCAGTGCCCGCTCTGGTCCTGCTCTGAGCTTTCTTTGCGGGAAAACAAAACAAAGCAAAGCAAAACAAAAAGCTTCATCTTGCAAAAGCCACGACTGTACAGCTATTTGCACGGGGAACTGGTGAACAGGCATCACCTCCTGTCAGCATCCCGGGGTTTGTGCTTTTAGTACATTACGCTTGGCCATGCGATGTCAAGTAATGGAGCAAAAAAGCCTTTTTACCTTCTGGTCTCTAACTCACGGCTGATCCAAGCAGAGTATAGCCAAACTTTCTACTAGCTGTTGGCGACGTTAGTTTGATGGACTTCATCCAGTTCCTTGTGGACTACTGTCCATATTAGGAAAAAATCCCCACTTGACATTGGCACTGGGATCCAGCCCTATCCGCAGACACCGGCAGCATTACAGATTTCTCCTTGGAAGCCAGGTTGAGACACAAGGACCGCAGCCATGCCAGTGTGCCCATGATCCTTCATAATTAGTTTCATGAAAGGCAAGAAACAATCCTACCAGGGCTAATTAAAACATCTCTTGTGCTTGCGCTGTAGAAAAACCCACACAACACCACACCGGCAACAAAAACAAAAGTAAAAAAAATCCCCTAACCCACCCTGTGGCGAACTTTGTTTCCTTTTCTGTGTGGCGCGGGTAACATTTGCAGGAGAGCTCAGAAGGGTAAAAGGGCATCGCTAACACAGCAGCTATTTAATTCCACCAGGCAGATCCCCGAGACCTGTAACGAGTGTCTGCTTCCTACCCATCAGGCCATTAATCACCGAGACTCCTAAAAGGTTCAATTCATGTGCCCACTCAGAGAACTCATGAGATGCCTGATAGTCATATGCCATTTGAGAAGGGAACAAAACCATATTCTTCTCTGAACTGATGTAGCTCCTATTACCAAGAGACTCTCTCCCTTGGGAGCAACCAGAAGAGAGAAATGAAGGAGAGCTGACTCAAAGCTCTGTCTTGCAAAGACACATAATTGATGCAGAAGAGGAAGAGAGTTATAAGGAATCTGCCACTACCCTTATTTTGCCAATAATCTGGGGAACCGGTGAAAGGATTTTGAAAGTGGTGAAAAAAATCTTCAATTTTTACCAGATACACCCTAGCCAGACGGGCTTCCCTCCAGCAGAGACTGCCCTCCTCCTTGGATAAGAGCTTGGCAAAAGCAAAGGAGGTTTTTGCCGTCTTAAAATTAGACCGTTTCTACTACTGATTAACTTCACTCTTCTTGGGACCCTTTGAGCAGCTGGAGGTGATGCCTAGGCACCATGCGTGCTCACAAATCCTTTGCTTCCCTTGATATCCACTGCTTCAAAATCTCGATCCTTATCTACTGATGCTCTTAAAAGCCTGGGAGCTACCCACCTGGGAGACAACTCCAACTCCTTACCATTGCACAGCACCCTCAGTCCAAGCACAAATGTACAGGGGTCCCTTGCATGCAGGGGACCCAGGATCTGTCTCACTCGGGGCATGGCAGCAGTGAACTGGGGGTAAGCTGACCCCTCCCCGCCCCTGCACACCACCTCCCCGGACCGGGCTGAAACGTGACACATATATATATCGTTTGACAGTGCCATTTCCTGGAAATGACAGCTGAAAAGAAAAGAGTACAAAAAAGGGAAATACATACTTTCGCAGCTCAAAAAAAACCCATGGTCGTATTGCTCTGCATTTGGTGGAAAATTAAGAAAGAACAAGCCATCGTTTATCCTGCCCTCTTGCTTCTTCATACTGCTTTTCTTCATTTAATTACTGCTCTATCAGGTAAACTAATAGATAAAACCGACAAAAATATAAAAACTTAAAAGCACCTCAGTAATTGCTTCACATCCTCAGTTTTCCTGGAAATAGTCCATGCCTCAATAGAAATGTTATCCACATTCTCTTCCCCCCCCCAACCCCTAAAAATTCAGCAATGACAATTTTCCCCTCAAACTAGACAGTGAAACTAAGTTTCAGGCAGCCTGGCATATTCACTGCCACTCCATACTTCATCCTTCTCACTGGCACCTTTTGATCTCTGAGGCTTTGGAAACACTAAGCTGAACTGATCTCTTGCTGTAACTCATAATTACCAATTCACAGCATTTTTCAACACTCTCTAGATGCCAGCCTGCTGCTTAGGAGTTAGCATACAATTGAAAAATGGTGAAATTTGTTAGCCAATTGAGACTTCTTCAAAATTTTCCCCATTCCTCCCAAGTGCTACAAAAAACATATTGAGCTGCTGCTGTTACCAGAGAGCCAACCTGGATGCTTGGTGCTGCACAGAGCAAAGAGGAGGCAGAGGGGCTGCTTTCAAAGGGTTTACAAGATTGAAAAGAGGTTTATGATACATAAACAGCCCTTTTCAGGTTCAGAAATCCTCTTTTCCCATTCAGCATCACCGTTATCCCTATTGGTTTCATCTGCCTGCAGCTGCTCCCCAGCAGGCAGATACAAAACACGACCCTACGGACGACAGCCGTGCTCAGTCCTCACCTCCCGGCACGAACTCGTCACCGCAATGATCTTGCTCCAACACAGGAGAAATGCGAACAGCCACAACTCGGTCCCAGCCCAAACTGCAGCCCACAGAGGGGGCAAAGCTGCCTGTGCGGAGGCTAATGGCGTTGTCCCGGCGGCTACCTTTGTACCCAGAACACAATCTTCGCTATTGTTCTACGGTCATGAAAAATTAAGCTGGACGGTTAAAATTTCCCACTCCAAGCTTTGGTATGAGGCCCCATAGTATATTTTGCTCTTGTGGCTTACCTATGGGACCCTGAGCAAAGGAAGTCCATGCTGGGAGTGAATGTAAAATATGGGACCATGCAGCCCAGAGAGAAAGTCTTAACTAGAAGCATTTGAATTAAAGTGTTTCACCAGTGATCCTTCATTAAGCTTGTGCCCCAAGTTCTCTTGCAAACTACTAGCAATACATACCCCCTCTAAAATGATCTTAAAGTCCTTCAATGAAATTAAAAAGCCTCTTTTCCACCACCCGGATTTTATAGATGGGGCCACTAAAGCACAGAGATGAGAAGAGTTCAACAGATGAACTACGAACAGACAAGGGGTTTTGAACATTTGAAAGTAGAATTAGATGCAAAAAACCTTTCCCCTGGTTGCTTACTAGCATAACTAAGCTCAAACACTTTCTGGTCCTCTCTTCAATATAATCAGTGGATTTACAAATGGGTAAATCCTCGTATTCAATTTTTGGTGCTGAAAACAAAACAAAAAATGTTCCTTTTAATCTTTAAACAACCGTAAGACACCTCTACGGAAACATTTCACTATTTCCCTGTTCGACAGGGAAGCATGCCAAAATACCAACATCCCGCCGGTTGAAGCCTGGCTGTGCTGCAGGTTAACACTGCACACAAGTCCTCCAAACCATCACAGGCAAAGAGAGGTCTCACACCAAAATCCCAGCCCAAAATACTCCCCAGACTTTGGAAAAGTTCAGGTCCAGATCCATATCCACGTTTTGCATCTCAGGTTTATATCTAAACCAAATATAAGGATTCTCTTGACTTCTTCCAAAGAATAGTCTTTTAAGACATAAGACTCAAGAACCAATAAAAAAGGTAATTTAACAATATCTCTAGTGTGTCACCAATCATTTAAGGGGCCTTGAGGCTGCTGCGTTCCCACTACAGTACAGCAGCTTTCCCACCCTGCTGGTTTTCAATTGACACCCTCTGTGTTGATATTTTTTTCCAACTTAAGCTTGATGGCATTTTTTAAACTTCCCCTCACAGCTGATGTCCCCCGCTCATGCCACCGCTGGATCCCAGCAGCAGCACCACCGTGGGCAGGGCCGGGGCAGGGCAGGGCTCTGCTGGAGCCCACAGAGGCGGGGCAAGGGGTCTTGTCCTCTTGAACCCACAGCACAAGGTTCAGGAAGAAGGGAGAAACTTAAATTTAGATGGAAGAAGCCAAAAGGGGGGAAAAAAGAAAGAAAAAAAAAAAGGGGGGGGGGGGGGGGCTGTTGATCAGGATCCCATAACAATAACTAGCCTCACTCATTTGCCAGGGCATCCACCACTTGCTGACTAACCTGAGTTCTTCTTGCAAAAAAGGCAACAAGAGTGACCCTCGTGGACATTTTGCCTGTCTGAGCCTGAAGGCTGTTTGGAAGACAGAATATCTGAGATAGGGGAAACGCTCCCTTCAGCTTTGCTTGATATGAGTGGGATTGTCATCAATTTGTTTTGATTTTCAGAAATTTTCAGCACAGCCCAAAAGGCCACGAACCACTCGCAGACGGACCTGCAGCACCGAGGGTGCCCACCAGCACGCCAGCTCATGCCACCACGGCCTCCCACCCCGCTGCTGCTGTGCTCGGTGGCGAGCACGGGACAGGCACATCTACTCCTGAACGGCTACAACTTCTAACAATTTCTGCATGGTCCATTACTCAATCAAACGCAACGGCCCTGGCCCCCCACCTTGGTTTCCGACACAGAACAGCAATGGGTGTTATTAACAGAAGAGAGTGGCGGGGAGGAAATGGGTGGAAGACCACCACTTAAAATACACTTACCTACTGCAAGTGAAATTAACAGTCATAAAAAATAAACTTGTTCGAAAAGTTTTCCTTTGCAAATACCTATAGCATACCCTACCACCAGTGTCAGTAATAAGTTTTCAAATGGATAACTGCTAAATGAATATATCTGCTAAAGGAATCTTTTTTTTTTTGTGCACTCCAAGGTTATGTGTTTAGCAGGCTTCGATACTTCAATGAAAAATTGAGGTGGCAATGATTTGCAGACTAAATTAATGTTAAATACTTCAAAGAACTGGACAAACAAGTCAGCAGCAAAAATTTTATGGGTTCACTTCCTTCAAGGGAACTTAAAGAGCCAGCATTTTATTGCTGTGAATTCTAGTCACTCCTTTTACCCCTCAGCATCTGTTTGAAATATGTAGTAGACAATTGCTTTTTTGGCTCTGACTCAGGTGGTTGAAATACAGGACAAACAGACTACTGTATATAAGCTTTCCTCCAGCAATGAAAATTTTTATTAACTCTCTTGCATAGCAAACTCGGCTGCCTAGCTTCCAATCCCTATAGAATCATCAAGGAATGTGGCTAGTTATTAATTCTGGTGGTCAAGCACGGGGTGGATATGCTGAGACTTGTCTGCAATATGTAACCTCACATTTAAAAAAAAAAAAGCTACAGAGGGAAGGAAAAAATAAATGAGTTCTGTTTAGTTCATCATTCATATGTGTAAAATTCCAAGCTAAATACTAGCTCTGTACATAAATATGTCAGCCTTGTCAAACGCTCCAGCCAAAGAAAACATGGCCCATAGTGGAGGGGTTCAGAATTACCCTCAGAGCCATGAACCTGCCCCACCTTCCGTTGCTGTGTCAAATTCAGGAGTTTTCTCACATCAGAGCTTCATAAAAACAACCTGCAAACACTGCCTAAAAACTACTTTTCTCACCCCACCTTCTGTATCCACAACACTACCTCGGTAACAATGACCACTTTCGCAAAGCTTTTATTCACAAACTGATGCAAGATGGTTTCCAGCATTTAACATTGAGTAAAACACCCTCTTCAAGTTGTGGTTATGGGCTAATTTGAGCCAACCTTTGGCTGCTGTGGTGTATTGCAGGTTGCTTTTAGCCTTCTGTTGCATTTCCAGTGTCATAAATACCTAATAGCAATGGTCAACATAAACACTTGCCATGTATTTTCTACACAAAACAACTCCAACTGTCTGAAATCCCACTGCTCTGTAGATACTATCAATTTTTGTATTTTTAGTGGATATTTAACACATAGTTTATTAAATGGCTGGACTTTGCTTAAAGCTCCCCTTCAGTTTTGCTATAATTTTGAGAAACAAGGCAACAGCCTACAGCTAGCTGTCTATTTCCTCAAGCTCATTTCCACACCAACAAATTTAATAGTTGAAATGAGTCTGTTCCACCAATGCCATAAATCAGAGAATGTGACTGTAACGTGAACAGTGTGAAGAGCCTTCAAGGGCTGCATATCGGACAGTGGGATCATGATGTGTCCCATGATGCTGAATGTCTGTGGTCTAATACACCATGACCTGAAGCAATGTCTTTACACCATTTTCTGGTCACCACATCCCAGAGGTATCCACTTGATCTTCCACATCTCTTCCGACTGCCCTAGGGGATAGCACAGAGAAGGACACTTCTCATCCCTTCCCTACAACTGCAGTTGCTGAATGAAAAGAACGCGACTCAATTCTTATCTCTCCTATTTCTTACTGCCAGTAAAAAGCAGAGTTTCCCTTCCAGCTTTCAGCTCCTGCTCACCTTTCGTCGGGAGCGCAGGCTCTCCAGCACCTCGGTTCATCTGGCGAGCACTCGCTGCGCTGCTGAACGTCAGCTCAGGCAGTGAGTGCCCATCACCCGGCCCTGGCTGCCTCTCCAGCAGCTCCCTCACAGATATGATATTATAAGCACCACACGTGGCTCTCGGAGATGGTGGCCAAATAGCATTGATACCTATCCTGAGTCTTATTTCTGCGTGGATGGCGAGTGCCCCGACAACTCCGAGCACACCAGGTACCTACTGCCACCATCACCCTCCAGCTCCCACCCAGCCAGCCATGGCCATCAGCCTCCAAAACTATGCCTAGTGTCTCTGGGCATCTCATCAGAAAGCACTGTAGATGTGCAGCCTCACAGATACGTGACTACTATAACTCACCCGTGTCCAATTCAATTCCTAGAAAGGAATTGTTCAAAGCTGGAATCCACCGGAACGAGAAAGGTCAAGCCCTGTTACCCTTAGGGGACAACGTCAAACCCTCTCTCCAAATGAAGGCTGCCATGCATGGGCTCTAGGAGGAAAGCAATTTTGATGCACAGCCACAGCATACTTTTCCATGTCTATTGAGTCATACCGACTCCAAAAGAAAGAGCATTCTCTCCATGAAAAGGCAGGTGCTATATGAAAAAATGCAGGTTGTCCTGAGGAAATCTTGGGAAATGAGGTATAAGTCCATGTTGGAAAAGGCTATTCATACCATTTGTCAAATTTTCCTTAAATCATTTATCCAAAATAGTCAGCAAACCATGCCAGTAACATAAAGTAATGGTACTCCAACCAAGCTCTGCAAGCTACACCCAGAGGACTGTAAACTCCGTAGGCTATTCAGCAATGAGTAGTCAACTTTCGTCACCATGTAGATAAGGAAAGGAAGTAGATGCAAAATACCCTATCATATAGTTTGCAACCTTCTCCGATATATGGGATGTCAGAAAGTCCACAGAGGCAC
>NC_134375.1:15087500-15122500 GCF_035582795.1 Mycteria americana | reverse complement strand
TCAAGCTTTCAGGCAAATAATCTCCATTTTTTAAGTTAATGAGATGTGGTCATGTCGACAACAGCTTGCAGAAACTTTTAATTCCAATTCCTGCAGGCTGTGCTGGCCTCTTTTACAGCAACCACTGTATGAATGAGTCAAATTTGCCAAAATGGCTTATGTAGACAAGTGCACACTTTAAAGAGGCACTAATTAAAAATACCCACTGGTATCATAATTTAAATACCATGAAAATAAACTGTAAAAGTAGCTCAGCTACAATCTTACGGCTTTCCTTAGAGCTCGTTTACTTTAACTAGATGGTGTTTTATTGCAGATGTATTCCTAGCTAAAAACAATTTTTCGTCTTGGAGGAATTCAAGATTTTGATATAATTAAACAATTTATGTTAATATTTGTTTCACATAAGCTATTAAGCAAGCCCCCCAGAAGAAGAGCTAATTGAGAAAGATGCAAAGAAGTAGAGTGCTGAAGTAAGCAGCAAATTTATACTGTTGATTTACTGCTCTATCTGCAACTTCCCCCCTCATTACAGCTCGCTCTCCCCCTCTCATTCTCTGCTATAAGGCTCCCAGCTGTACTGTATCCCATTAAAACACTTTCCTTGGATACTATTATCTACTGCTTTCCTTAGAAAAGGAAGAGGAGGAAAAGAAGCAAAACGGAGAAAGAGAGGTGGAGCTTGGTATTATTCTCAATGCACTTCCCTGGCCACAACTTCTCCAAAATCCCTTTTGTCTTTCTGATTTTTTGGCAAGAAATGTGAGTAGCACAGCTGTAGTGTAACAAAAGCAGACATGAGACCAAAAATAAAATAAAAAAAAAGTTGGTGCTGAGAGGGTTAAACCTGTTTAAGGGGTTAAATATGCAATTACCACTGACTAAAACCAGAGAGACATATAGATAAATAGAAGAAATGAAGTCCCCAGGTTCCATTCAGAAGCCTTCATCACATTACTACCAGACAGAAAACTCTTTAAGTACCATTTTCAGATGTTAAATCATTGTTCGTGCAGCACATATTCTCGCTGTTCCTGGGGGAACAATATCTGAAGACAGCGTGCTAACAAATGCAATCCAGTAAACAGGCATTTTTCCTCTTGTTGTTAGTACCTTTGTGTTCCAGCTCCCAGCTCTGTCATCCATGCCTTCTCTCTGCTTTGAAGTTAAAGTACTGAATGAGCGTTGTCATCTATTATCCAGAGTGTGCATGTAGATTATAAATAAGAAATAAAAGTGACTTTCAGTACACTGCTTTTGCATTAGCAAGTTGCCTTCTCTGTTACCTCCTCTGTCCTTCATACTTTGCTACCAACATTATATTAAAAACCTGACTTTAAGTGTTTCTTGTAGAATGCTATAAAATATGTGCACAGCGGAGACAAAAGTTTTATTGAAACAAACAAGTCCAACAGTTTAACCAGGTTCATGAGTTCAGCTTGAATAGACTGTTTAACCCTTATCTGCAGATGTCCTTCAGGCCCCTGATGCGTTAATTGCATCCCCGGCTTCGTTTGCATGCACACTACTGAAAACACAGAGCTATTAATTACAGTGAAGTTTATTTACAGAAAGAGTACTTTTTTACTATTGATCAATTATTTATTAATATTTTCCAGCGTAATGATCTCATCACATTTTTCATTTTAAGGCCCGCAATAAACACCTTTCACACAAGTAACAGTGCTGATCTATTTCAACTGCATCTGCTTGTACCTGGTCACAAAACACTTCTCCACGAACATAACTACATTAGAGACTTAGAAATGTTTCTCCCATTGCTTCATCTAAAGAAAGAGGTGAGCAAAGACCATCTGCAATTTCAGTGGCCAAACCTCTCAATCTTCCCTCTGCCTTCAGCTGGCTTCACCAAGAGCTGCAGCAGGGCTACAGAACTTCTGCAGCAGGGACAGTTTAATTTGGAAACGGAGATGACGGAGGTCTGGTGTGTTAATCCACACACGCTGCCTTAATTATGGCAGTTTAGGAAGGAGAAAGGTGTTTGAAGCCCTGAGGGGTGGCAGGCACCCGGAGAAGTACACATCAGGGATGTCACAGAGAGTATTGTCCTGGCCCTGCTCCAGTGGGCAGTCCCCTGGGCCACCTCCGGGCAGGAGCACAGTGGACTCGGGTCTCACACCAGCTTCCCAGACTGTGTCTCTGCACTAAAAAAAGAAAAAAAGGTTCTGGGGAAATCCAAGCAGAGCCAAACCAGGCTGAGCCCAAAGCGAGCACTGCATGACAACCTGGAAGTCACAGAAAGCCAGCTTCAGGAACACGAGCCTGGGAACAATACACTTCTAAATAAATAATAACAGATCTTTTACACTTAATAAATTCCTCATTATTTAGCAGAAAATCCATTTTAGAGGACCAAAAGCATCCTTATGCATCTAGCTTCCCCTCATTTCTATGTTCAGCTCAAAGCCTTGGCAGACATTCACTCCTGCGTGACATCTGTACTGTTTCAAGATGATGGGAACACAGAAACCTGAAGACCAAAGCTCCTCTGGAGAGGGAGTGGAAAAGGCTGGATGGGATGCACCACGCAAGGACTGGCAGTGCCCCGGCTGCTGCCTGCAAAACTATGGTATCAGACGAGATTTCCTGAAAATAAAATCCCTCTGTGCAGCTCCCTGCCTCCGCAGATGGCAGAAGCTTTTGGGGCAGAAGAGAAACCCCTTGGCTCTTCTGGCTGGGCAGCAAAATTTGCAGTACATCTGTGGCTGAGTACAGGCTGGTCAGGTAAGGAATCTGCAGGGCAGGCACAGAGGAGCTCTTCTTCCCTTCATCCCTCCAGGTGTCCCGGATCTTTCTTCCTTTCATCCTTTTGGATAAACAATAATGATATAAGGAGGTTCAAGCACAGTCCAGTGATTTTCACTCGGACATATGGGAGCCAGTCCTTTCATAAAATCCTTTTGGTAAATGGTTCAAGTCCCTATAAAGACCATGGCAATCTAGTAATGATTTCCATAGTTGTCACCTACTGCCTGTCCATAACATCACAAAGAAAAAAAAACAGATGAAGAAAAATGGAATAGAAGAAGAGGCACATATCCCTTCCTTCCCTCTACCAGGGTAAGATGGAAACGTGATCGTGCTGAACAATCTTTCATTAGCAGACAGCGTATCTGCAGGCAGCTCAAACAGCCTGGAGAACCCTGTCCTCCTTTCCCTTAGTTGAGGTAGCAGTGGATGGTGCGATCTCTGGATGCACGATGCGTATCAGCAACGCCATGCCAGTGTATAGGGCATGCTGCTGACCCCTCCATCGGTGCCAATCCGAGGTGCATGCAGGCACAGGAGCCCCTCCTGCTCTGGGAAAGCACCAAGTGTGGGGCCTGATCACTGGATATCCATGAGCCTGGATAAAGGGGCAGCCCTTGTGTTCTTAGCATTCAGGATCCTTGGTGTCCCCGTGGAAGGTAGACTTAGGCATGCAAACGAGACATGACTGCAATGCAATCACCACCTCAGCTGGCTGCACTGGGTGTATCACTGGTAGAAATACAGCAAGTACCAAATCAGATACTTGGAGCACAAATCTAAACAAATGCCTACACAGAGGATCCTGGGGTGTATTCCCAATGTGTCTGAGTACTTTCTCCAGCACAGCCCTGGGCTTCATTTTGTCCTCTGTGTGTCTGGCCTTAAGGGACCTCAGCGGCATCACCAGCCAGTGGTCAGCCTTTCTTCTGCTGATCCTGAATAGGGAGATTTCAAGAGGCTAGAGGGGAAAAAAAAAAGTCATTCCTCTCCATGGAAGATGATCAACCCTTCAACTGGTAGCTGCTGTGTCACTAAAAAAAGCAGTGTCACCTTACAGGACAGCATGCCGGAGATTTCCTGAAAAGCTGCAGTGGCTTTGTTCAGACACCAGGGTCCTACCCACTGGATGCCCGTCGTTCCTGGAGGTCTGTCCCTGCCCACCACACAGGAGAACATAAAGGGGTTATGTTTTTCTCTGGTAGGGGTCAGTTTTCCATTCACCTCCCGTCCATGGGACTGAACAAACCGAGCCCCAGTCCAGCTCCCTTACTCAGCAAGTTTGTATCTTGCCCAAGATTACTAACAAGTAAATACTCCCAGGTTTCATGAGTTCATTTAACAATAGCTGTATCTCCCCAGCACAAGGGGATCAGCTCCTAAAGACAAGATCAGAGAAGGTGAAAAGCTGGTCTTAGGAAACATGAGATCAGGTACGAAAGGGATTCTTTGCTGTCAAAGCATAATATGTCAGCTTATGATAAACCTGAATTGCTTCATATACCAAGGATCACTAGACATTAGCTGCTTTTTGTATGGCAATATGGTGCAGAGGTTTCAGACAGAATATTGTTTTATGTTGATCGTGATAAAACTCTCTGTAGCTTTGATAAAGCCTGCATACAGGCTTTTCGTTCAAACTAATGAGTGATACTGGCTGTTGGATGCCGAGACACGCTCTTGATGCTTTCCAATGGTTCAACTCATAACTAGGAATCAATTCAGCCTGGATAAGCAAGAGTGTTACTCATCTAAGGGGTTTTGAATGATGATCCCGTTCCCTGTGTTTTCCCTAGGTACATCTGAAAAGGTACGGTGACAAAGGGAGCACCACATGTTGGCAAAGTACATCTCTTACCAGAGGGATCTCCTGGGTTCAGCCTGCTCTGAACAAACAGTTGGCTCACACTGTAATCAGCCATCAAACAGCTCAGACCCTATGGGCTATTCACTTAGCACAGGCCTTTTGCTGCTCTGTTTTCCAACATCTGTTTCAATGCTTGTCATCTCCCTGCTTTAAACAAATGTACTGCAGATGTCTTGTCTTGTGGACGACAGAGACTTGGCGAAGACAGGAATAGTGGCCTCCAAATGAGAGAGGCACAGTTATGGCGGTTATTATTGGGGGGTTCTGGATGGAATCTCTGCATTAAACATGAAATGAGATTTTACACTCATACTCCCACCACCCCACGTCCCCCTTTAAACCTTCTGGTTTGTCATTCACATTTTAGAGACTGATGAAGGACAGGGAGCAGGATGCAGACTGAGATGCAGCCTACTCAGAAACATGTGGCCAGAGTCTTCTCAAAAGATTTATCATTGACATATGCAATTAAACGGGAAGACGCACTCATTTGCTCATCTTTTGCTCCAAGGACAATCTCATACAAGACTGGAGATGGAGGGACGTGATGTGTGGTAAAGATAGCAGCTTCTGAGACCTTCTGGCCTGAAAACAATAGAAAAGAGACTTCCTCAGGCTAAGATTGTGCTTCTGGAAGAACCAATAGATGAACTGGGATACACAAGAAGAAATAGGGACAGGTTACTGTGAGGGGTCTCCAGATGCGTCCCGCCTAGGGTGTTCTCTTTATGCAAATCCAGTTTGAGCTTCCACTAGGAAAACCAGCTAACTGAGATTTGGCATTTTGTATTTTTTGTGAGCTTTACTTTTGTCCCTGTGAACACATCTTAGCTATAGCTGTTTGAGGTGTGGCTGCGGTGAGTTATGTCGTTAATAAGATTCCAACAATCTCACCTTTCATTAGCTTGGTTAATTGGTGCAATAGCTGTAAAGAGGCTGAAACAAGCCAGGTGCTGGCTGGCTGGCTGCTCTTCCTGCTGCTGTGTCCTGCCCAGTGAAGGCGACACAGGTTATGTCTACACTTTTGAACGACAAATGCAGATGACAGGTCAGTCCAAGAGGCAAGTAAGTGTTTCAAATCAAAGGGAAAACACGTATCCATTAGTAGGTCTTTGAACAGAGGAAAAACAGAAGTCCTGTATTTTGACTTTAAAGACTTCTGATAATATCTCAAAGGACGTTCTCATAAGCAAGCTAGGAAAACAATCTTAACAAAATTACTGTATATTTGGTGTATGTATCCACGGGTCACTCTCCAAATGGAAGAAGATAACAAACGTGCTGAAGAATTCAATCTTTTCTTACGAACAACACTGATGAAGTAACAGACAACTCATAAAATCTGGGGATGATACTACATTGGGAGTGACTGCAAAGATGGTGGAGGAGAAAGTGGAGAAATTGTCTGTAAAAATGGGATAGCATTTATTAAGGCTAAGTGATAAGATGCTACAATTCAGCTGGAATACCCAAACTTTGTAAATACAGCAAGGAAGACAACTGATTACGCAGCACCTCTTCGGGGAAAAAAAAAAGCCTAAGTATTACAGCAGATCACAAGTTGAGTATGAGTCAACAGGGTCATGCTGTTGCAAAAGTGACATGTACCCCAGTCAGATGCATAAACAGGAGCACTGCCTGCAAGTTATACACTGGGAAATTCACTGTCTCCACTTGCTCCAGCAAGACTTCAGCTGGAGGATCATGTCATTGCAGCACTTCAATTCAAGATGAACACAAGACTGATTGGAGAGAGTCCAGAGGACAGCAACCAGAATGATCACAGCTCTGGAAAACAGGATTTACAAGGACAGAGCTAAGATTGCTTACGTTCTGAGAAGATGAAGGGTACAGACATGGGAACAGCATTCATATATGAAAAAGGATACTGTAAAGAGAAAGGAGACAATCTGCTCTCTGCCTGTTCCACACAAAACAAGAGGGAAGAGGTTGTACTTGAAGGATAAGTATTTTGGTCAGGCATTGGGAAGAAGCTTCCTAATAGAGAGTTAAGCACTGGAAGACCCTACCTGCGCAGGAGTGAAACCTCCATTGAAAGACTGGTGAGACATGTATCAGGCAGACTCAGCAGTGTCAAAGATACACTTACTCCTGCCTTTGGTCTGCACAGAAAGACTGGGAAAAAAAGCCTATTTTTCAAAAATCCCCAGAGAAAAAGGCGTAAGATTAGAGAATAGTTCACAGCAAACCTGGGCTGGTGGGCTGCCCTGTTCTGCATGTGGCTGCAGTGCCCAGCGAAGCCATCAGCCAGCACTAGAGAAGTTACTACCGCGGGCTCTCGGTGACCTTGGAAGGATCCCCAAACGTGAACATAGCAGACGCTTCCCTGCCCCCAGGGAAAGGCACATATTTTTGCTCGCAGTTTATGAATCTTTGACATACAGGCCCTATGACACAGCCTTGGAAGACCATATCTTTTATTTATTATGCCTAGCAATTGTCCTTGTAACCAATTAGGAAAAAAAGCAGGTGGTCAACAGAAACTCTGCAAAATAAAACCCCTCAGCAAAGCAAACACCGCACCTTTCAGAGCGAAAAAAAAAAAAAACTGTAAACAGAGCTAATCACTGCTAAACCCTTATAATCCAGTCCTTGCCCAAGTTAAGAGACTGGAACCAAGAGTAAAACACTTCAAAAAGCATTAATTGGAGGAACTGGTGAATCATTTCTCAAGGAAAAGGAGGAGTCAGAACTATTTTAAACTCCAAATGCTCACCCTGTTGTGAAAAGGGGCTCAAACCCACCCTGCCAGACTGGACTAAGAGACAAGGGGTCCCACACTACCCGCCGGGACAGCTGCTCCGGGGACCAGCTGCCATCACAGGCTTCACCCCGGCAGTCGTAAAGGAAGACTTGTCGAACAGAAAACGGCCTGCTTTCATCTCCTCTATAAAATATCTACAGTTACCAGCATTCCCTGTACCTTGTTGAGTATTACGTTCAATAATATTAATAGGCTCATATTTACCATATCTTAAAAGCTAACAATCCCATTGCCAGTGCTAATTAAAAAGACAAGAAGCTGAAAAGAAGCAGTGGATTATTTCTTCAATATGGATTCATGCCTAGATTTAATAAAACCTGCTTTAGTGTTATAGCCTTACATTTGTTTCAAGAACACTATAAAAGATAAGTCTGCTTTTTGTTGTTTATTGACTTGGAGGGTTTTTCTTTGGGATCTGTAATATAGCATTACAGCTATAGGAAGGCGATGAAGTAGACTCTTTTCCCTGAACAAAACAACGCTTCTGCTACCCGAATAGCATGTCTGGGATGATGGCTGTGAAGAAACCAGCACATTTACTCAGAGAGAAGAACTCTGAATACATGAACAGACAGTAAAATGCAGGATTAGGGAGGTTTATGTGCAATGAACCCTCCCTGTGACCTTACAGAAAGCACTTCACCTACAGCTACAAGTGGGTGCCACGGCCAGCTCTTCCAGGCAGTAGACCGTATGGTTTCTTCTAGCCACAGAGCATCCCTGCCACAGAACTGGAGCTCCCATGCATGCATGCTCAGCAGATCTGATGCCTTCACCCAGGCCGACCCGCTCTGCATGTACGCACCAAGTGCAGCACACATTCCCAGTGGGAATTTTTTACTGCACCGTGGCACACAACCTACCAAATAAAAATACTGCACTTAACCTACAACTGAGGATAAAATTAATAATGACAGACACAGCAGTGCCTTAATCAGCCTCTTCATCACAAATGTTGTAGACTTTCCAACAAAATCCAGAACAGTTGCTTTCCGTACACACCTGTCTGTCTTTCTCCGAGTTTGAAGAGGAGGATTGACATAGTATAGGAGGAGGTACATAATGCAACACAACAAAGTAAAGACAAACTACAGCCACCCTCTCAAAACCAGAGCTTTTCTTAGGCGAGCTCATGTTTAGATCAAGTTTCTCTTTTAAGCAGAGGCCAGAAAAAGTCTCCTAGAGACTGCTGAGACTGGACTTTGAGGATCTGAGTGCTACAAATGCTTTCCCATGCATAAGGAGAATTACACCCCATTTTATTTCTATTTTTTCCTGCAAGATGCTGGGCCCCACTGCTTCATAACAAGTTCCATTTCTCCTTCCCCGTGCCTGTCTGACCTTTCTCCTTCAGTGAATCACTTAATTATGTGGAAACAAAAGTACGAAACGATGATGGTTTAAAAACACAAGTACCCTAGCTTCATATGGGAGAGAGCAGCCAAAACCCCCAAAGTTGTGGGTCTGCTGCTGATTAAGGATGCCAGAAGGTACTAGGGAAGAGCCACCCTCTGCCTACACAGCCCTTGCGAACAGCTACCCCTGTTTTAGCACGTATCTCACTGATTACTGGAAAAAGGAGAAAAAAGCATGAATGGCAGACAGTCAGTGGTCTTACAACATTTCACTAGTGTTGCAGTTCTTTCCTGGCAGAGGTTTTTTGGTATCAGTGGTAATAACAAGGAAAATTTAAGGAAAACTTGATTTGAGCACGTCAACAGCAACCACATTCCTTTAGCTTGTGATCACTCTAATTCAAATAGACAAGATTTTTCCCCCCCTCCTTTCCTGCACTTAATTTCCAGGTAGAGTTTGTTGAAGCCTGAAATCCCACCTGAACTTTGGCAAGTCCTTCTAAAAAAAAAAAAAAAAAAAAAAAAAAGGATCCATACACAAATATTTGGCTAAGCAACCCATAGCAAATTGCGTAATGCCAGTTAAAAGTTGTATTTTTTAAGTATCAGCCCCAGAGGTTTTATCTGAAATAAAATCCTGATTACTTCAGATTCTGGAGGCAAACTGTGACCTCGCTCTGCATCTCCAAATTTGAAACATTTGTGTTGTGCCCCTCAATAATGATGCTTCTTGCTAGAAAAGAACAAAATCCTTTCAAAAAACTTGCTTATTTCATTTAGTAAGGTACGAAGGCCCCAAACATGCATATAAGAATTAGTTCAGCCTTGAAGGTTGATCAAAAGAGGTCACCCAAAATCAGAAATACAGTGCTCTATCAAGCAAAAATGACCCATCTCCAGGCATGCAACCGCCTTCTGTGTGCCCGCATGCCCAGTGATGTTTCTGTCTGTAACAATCCCAGTCCTCAATCCTTATGGTCATTAAATGAGAATCAGGATTAGGTCAGCACACAGAACACAAGGAATTATATCCATTTCTTGCATCGTTCTCCTCGGTTTGCCTCGGAACACGCACTTCTGTGAGGGCTGGGGGCGAAGGGGAGAACTGCACTGATGAGTTTTGCAACACGTTGCCAGATAGATTAAATAGCCTAACTCTCTCCAACCTTCACTTTATCAGCCTTACTTTCAGTAGCCCGGAAAAAAAAAAAAAAAAAAAAAAAAGAAAAACCCTTAAAAGAAAAAGAAGAAATATGATTAAAAATAAATTGAAAAGCCCAACTTGTAATAAAGCTGGCACTTGCCCCAGGCTTCAGAAATGTCTGAGACATGACACTGACTTTACAAATGCTCTACAGACACAATATATAGCTTTCATAGGGAAAAAGAGAGATATATTTGCACTATTTAGAGCAGGTTGCAAATACAGTTTGTGTTTTGAAAATGCAGGGAGCACGGCTAACAAAATACAGAATGCAGCAACAAAACAAGCAACACTCATTCTACAAAACTGTCATTATACAATGTCGCTGTTTATACTAAGCCTCCAAAAAATACCTTCTGTTAATTTTTTTAATTAATGGGGTGCTATACAGTTACATAAACTCATGAAGAGCATTCATGACTTTTGCGTTTTTACTTCATATCCCAATCTTTATTTACAACATTACTGTTACAAATTACAACAATGCTGTTGATATTCTTCTCACTTGCTGTGATACCCAATGGAGCTCCACAGGAGAAAGAACATAACACAGGAAACCATGGCATTTGATTTTGCTCTCATTTAAATGGATTTGTCAGACAAAACTCCACTGAAATCAACGGCTACGCTAGTGAAAACCACTGCAATTCCGCTGCTGCTCCTAAGTAAGGCACTGCCAAACGATCTCCCTACATGCAGCACGTTTCCAAATAAAGTTATTACTTCTAGAATATTAGCAATCCATGCAACTTGTTAGTAGTGTGAAACTACTTAAGCCTTAATTCAGCAAGGTACTTAAGCACATTCCTAATTTTACAGGTATGAGATGTACCCGTGACCTTAATAAGACTACTCATGCACTTACATTTAGACACATGCTTAAGCATCTTGTGACATTAAAGCTACAATGAGGAACAGTTCCATGTGAATTAAAGACTACTTTACACCTTCACAGGCACACTACCATTTTAAGTTTGCTATATCCCAGGTTCGGTTGCACCACTTATTAGATAACCCATAAAGTATGAAGATCAATGGAGGCGGAACAGTCTCTAACAATTTGAATAACATCAATCATTTGAAATAGACTTTTAATTTATATCTGATGCCTACTGAACTTCATTCACAGTGTATACACATGCTGGATAATAGCTTTAAAGCATTCCTTTGCGGAGTTTCCCTAAACAGCACTCCTGAATGTGTAACTTTATTACTTATGAGTAAGCATAAGCAATAATATAAGGGGAGAGTGCACACCTACGAAAACAGCTGGGAACAAACATACCACTGCTGAATTTTCACATGAGATGCAAGGCTAAAAAACAAACCAGCAAACACATTTCAAAAGTTACATCTCTTCAAAGAGCCCACATAAACCTGAACGATTACTGCATGATCTTAATTTACCAGGAGAAGTAAAAGCAGCTATTGTGAATAAATAAATAAATAAATAAATACAGAAATAGACATCCATAGCCTAAAGAGGACTTCTGGATTTGGATGTGCACATAATCCAGATGATTACATGTCTAATGACCCAGCTTCTGCATGTACATGCTTGTATCTGCACACACAACTGCAGAGCTCTGGGTGCCAATGTCAAGGTGCTTTGAGGACTCAGATTTATGCAGTTACTTATCAAAGACCTTAGAAGCAAAATAAAACAAAACCAAGGCAAAGAAAAATATAATCTCAGCAAGTGCAGCAAAGTGGTAGTTTCCCCTTACCCTTCAACAGTTAGAGAAAATTTAAGGCTTGTTGATGTCAATAAGTAGTTATAACAAAGACACTAGTAATAGTGAGGATAGAGAATGCTGTGTGAATGTTCTCAGCATGGTTCATTGACAAGAGATCTAAAAATTGAATTATTAAGGAAAAAAAATCATTGATTCTAAAATCCAGGCAAGGTAGCCAGCCTATGTTAAAACTTATTTAATTTTTCCAGCGCTGCTTCATTCCCAAGCTCTCAGAGCCACAGCTTTTCCATTGAAAAGCAAAAGACATTTTACGCACAATTTTCCCTCTACTAGAAAGAGGTATATTGTGCCCTTCAGTGAACATAAAATTGATATTATCATCTCTTAGTTTATATCTCACTACTTAACCTTCAGATTAAAAGTTATTAGATTTGAATGACTAAAAAGACATCATGTCACCTTCCATTCAATGTTGGGAGATCTGAGAACTTGGGGGAAAAGTCTGAACGATAAAAACACAAAGTTACCAGGAGCGTAAAGTTGTTTTTCACATTCTCTGACGAAACAGCACAAGCTCTGCAAATGCAGTGATCTTTTCACCATGTTGTATTCATCAATTATCAGTGTACTACAATACAAATTCAGACACAATCCCAATAGCCTGCATGGAGTTTAATCTATACTTTCAAATGGCTCTTTCAATAGCAACAGCAGTTTAATAATTAGGCTTTATGTCTATTCAGACAAAATGACTCAACACGGACGCTCCCTCAAAGTCTAACAAACAAATTTGGTCTAACCCAGTTATGTCAATACGAAACAAAGACTTTATCTTGGATCTAGTTTAGCAGTTTTGTTCTAAAGAGATAAGTCCACATCATGATCAATGGGACCACAAAACTCCTGATACAGTTTGTAACCTCTCTCCACAGGTTTTCAAAATAAGATGAAACTCACCAAACTGTTTTTTTTAAAAAAAACATTAATTTACACTGCGATATATTCAGAATTCTTTCTAGTCAAATCTTTTTGATCTGCCCAATTGCAGCCTCTCAACAATACACCAAATCCCCCATTTCTTGTACACATTTTACTCATCTTTGGACATGAACAAAATCTGAAGAAACCACGTATTCCCTCTGGAGTTCATTTCCCTCAATCTAACACTTCACATCTCAACATTTCTCAAAACAACTGCTGCCAAAGGGCTCAACTGTGGCGTCTTCACATCGATACCACAGACACCCCAACTGCAGTCAGTGAGACCAACTGTGAAGAAATCCTTGACTTAGGCACAGACGCCGGAACCTAGGCCAAATTCCTGTTGTCTATCAAACATTCTTTTTATCTCCTATACATAAACAAAATTTTATTTTTCATTTGTATACATTCAGTGGAATAAAAGTGTAAAAAGTACAAAACAGGATGCAATGAAATATACATAATGCCATTGATTTTTTTTCAAGGAAAAAATCCCCTTCTTTCCTTACTTTGTGGGCACAAGGCAAAACTAGTATTTATCTAAACTCTTCAGAAAGCTTGAAGTGACACTTCATAATTACAGTATAGTTCAGCTCAAAGACAAAGTGAAGAAAATAAACTTGCCTACTATATAAACTTCCTCCTTGTTTCTCCATGTACCAGTTGCATTTGTATTGCTATTCCAGTTTGTCATAAACACAGTCACCTTGTAACCCTTTTTATCAAGCAGTCTACGCACTACCTAAAAGTACACCACACTCCATCAGACAAGCTATAGGTTTACATTATACAAACATGCCAATTCTGCCTGCTCAGCGCAGGTTGTCAATAAATGCAAGCAATTGCAAAACAGCAATGTGTGTTTTTTTCCTTAAAAGAACACCAATACGAGCCTGCCAGTTCTGCAAAATAAACTCTTTGCAATCTCTGCAACTAATCTGTCAACAAATTACTATTAAAGTCATACCTCCTAAAAGTTCAAAAGCATTCTGGATTAGACAAAAGATACTGAGTTTTATACTCATGGGGCAGTACTTGAAGTTACTGTATCAAAGTGGATCTTGCTATTGATGTGGAGAGGTTTGTATTTCTGCCACCATGCAACACAGCATTTGGTGTCTTGCTGCTATATATCAGAATTCAACTTTGTATTCATTCTCTTTGTTCAACTCATATTCTTGTTTCTCTGCTAATAATGTGAAGAACACTTTAATGAATAGTCCTGAGGATAAAAATAAAACACAATAAATAATATTTATTTTATAAGCTAAAAAAGAAAAAAAAAAAGAACTGGCTAGGACTTAAGCATGAAACTTTCTGTATGAGTAGACATCAGAAACCACTGAAGCAACTAAAGTTGTGATCATGTACATTAAAACGCAGTTTGTCCCCATGAGTCTTTATTTATTACTCCTTAGTAGGCAAGAGTCACCCCATCATTACATACTTTCTGTCCAAGCTTCCCTTGCCCAGCCTGACTTTCAGCTTGTGGGTCACTCCAACACCCCTTTTGCACCTCCCAGATGTTTTCCGTGATGCCTCAGAGCCAACAGATGTTGCCGGACTCTGCCTGGTACCCCATTCCCAGGTTTTCTGCCCCTGTGGGCACCTTGGGAGCAAGCTCCTGAGCCCCACTGCCTGACCCCATGCCAAATGCCTGCTTCTGATCTCTTTAGGAAGTCCAATGACCCAGGTAACTTTCATGCCTACTCCAAGTTTTATAGGCAGGTCACCAAAACTCTGCCCATTCCACCTCATCCTGACAGTCATTCCCACAAGATGCCGACCACTGGCACCTGTGGAGTCAGCAGCAGCGGGAAGGCAACCTCTCCCACCCTCAGCAGGTGCCAAAATACTGAGGGAAAGGGTTTTCCTTCCCTTTCAGTCTGGTTCTGGGGGTGATTTCTCCTACATGTCTCTCCATTTTTATCCAACTCTTCTACAGATGTACTGTCCCCATAGAGTCACTTGTATTGCTTTGTCTTTCTTACTTCACGATTACCAATATAAACATCAGTTGGAGCTATTTGGTTTTATTATACATAGCAGAACTCTTCCCTGCATTTGCTACTCCCAGCTTAACAGTACATTTTACAAGATTGCTAATGCTAAAATAATTTAGCATCACATCACTCTCTACCTCCTTGCATGGCAGAATCACCCTAAGATGACATGGGAAGTGTAAAACTTGTCCTACGAGTCCTCCCTGCACTTACTACAAGAGTGCTCACACCGTACACTGTTCCTTCAAACATATGGACATCTGTGGTGCTCCGTATTTTTCCATGGTAAATTATTTACAAGTTTGTAAACCCATTAAATCTTCCTAAAAAACCTGAAGCATTTCTGTTTTCCTCTCTCATACCAACAAAGCTATTAGTCTTTATAAATTCATAAATGTCACAAAAAATGTGAACCACAATTCAGCACAGATACTTTACACAAGCCATTGCATGTCCAGGTTTCACTGCTCAGCCACGCTCATCACAGGAATACACAACTAACCACAACAGCAAAGCTCAAACTACCCACCACTGACTTTTTTTTTTTTTTTTCAGACAAAACAAGTGCCAGGTGGCAAAAAGAAAAGATTTGAATGAAATGCTCTTAAGAAATAGCTGTTTAATTCAGAACTCATTCATTTGTATTGAAGAAGCATTTTGTCGAACGCATTCTGTTAAGTGACCTGAGAGCATATGTTGTATACGGAGAAACATCTAAACATTATGCTCCATGTTGTATGTGTATCTGTAAATGCTTGCATTAGCTGTCTGAAAACAACGGGTTTTTCTTCTTTTCAGCATTTAAAAATATTTTGCAAACACTAAGATTGATATTTTTATGCTAGCTCTGATTACCCTTTTGTTGTTATCAGGTCTTTTTTTCCCCCTTTTTTTTTTTTAATAACTGTTTTAAACTTTGCAATCAACTTGCTTTTTAAAAGATAAACTCCATGGAGAAGTTAGTCATCAAAACCAATTAACAGCAGAATTCAAACACAGAACATAAAGGTCTTTTAAGAACTTGGAGAAAAGCAAGCTCCCCGACCACGTTTATTGTACTGGCAGAGGATAAATAAACTATAAGCTAAAATCTGAGCTGTGTGAAAGCAATCCTGAACCTGGCAATCCTGTCCCCCAGCCCTGCGCCCTGCTCCCACAGGGGCTGGCAGCACTTGTGTCTGTGCCAGGCACCATTTGGGGGAGGGCTGGAGGACCTGTGTAGGAATGAATTGGTGCCACTCCTTAATTGACCGAATGGGCGGCTGTTGAATGACACAACCCATTACACGTGAGATTACGATGTTATCTAAAGCGGCATGAGCCCTCTGGATGGCTACGGAGAAGCCCTGGCACAAGGCACCAGCAGTGAAGGTTACTAACTGGTGGTAGGAGCGGAGGAGCAGAGGTCTGAGCAATTCTGGTCTACAGTGTGCACGTGTTTGCATGACCCCCCCATTTCCCTCTGCACAAAGCAGCACTGGAAAATTCCATAGCGCTCCTATGGAAAACGCAGCGTAATTAACTCATTTTGCTACGAAGCCTTTTTAAGACGAGACCTTTGTGTTGAACATATTTTACTGTTCCACTCCTCTTCTACTGTCCTATATTAATCAAAGCTGTAACCCCCGTTGTCTTTGCACTACGAATCAGAATGTGCCCCTGGCGAAGAATGAGGGAAAAGTCAACAGGAATTAAGTTTCAGTGCAACTGTTTACTCAACTGTGGCCTGCAGTTATTGAAATTTTATCCGTGGTTTTGTGTGACTACTGCAGTAATGAATTCAGCATGGCTGTGATTTTCTCACTGATGGTATTCTTACTTCAAGTAAAAACCTGTAGGATGAAAATGATTCAAACAACCAAAATCTATGCATTTAGTATCATCCATTTTTCTGACTTGTTTAATTATGGCAGCTTTCTGTCTTATGTTGGCAAACAGGGTCACCTGCTCCTCCACAAGCCTTCAGTTTGCTTTGTTTTTTGAGTGCAGGTTTTTTCTTCTCCACAACAACCTGCTAAAAAGATCACTGTACACTTAGGGGAGTCTTAACCAGCTGCCAATCGCTTATTTAAAAGGTTTTAAGAATGCTTATTGCATTAGAGAAAGTGTGGGTTAGGCATAAGTGTATTCACCATGGTTCTGCTGCAGCCTTTGTTCCCAAACACATTAATGATAATGCCCAGCACTTTGGTGTAAAATTTCCTCGAAGGGTTTCAAAATTTTATCAGGGAAAAGAAAAAGACAAAAAGTATTACGCAGATAATTTACACTGGTGAACTTGGTCACTTCCCAGAAAATGCACTAATTTAAATACAAAGGCAAAACACACAATTTGGTTCCGATTCTTCTGAATTGAGGAGTACTGACACGGGATGTATTTATTTATTTATTCTGACGTTTTGCCGCAGCAGATGCCTCCGCAGCCTTTCTCGCTAATAGAAAACATTCTGTTGATAGAGGTTGCTAGGTTATATTAAAATTTGTTGCAAAACCAAAACTTAACGTTAGTGTATTTTCCACCCAGTGACATATTTTGGAAACCAGTTATTTGTATATAGCAGTTCACCCAATCACTGCCACCAGACTCAACACATTCAGGCAACGGAAGCAAGCCCTGATCTTTGGGTATTTCCAAGGAATGATTAAAAAAGAGCCCTGGAAGAAAAGTCCAACGTTTCCCTTTACATTAACGATTGCAATCTCCTACAGACAAAAATGTACAGAGTGTCGTAGGCAAGTCTTAAAAGCATCCTCTGACTGGCAAATACAAAGGGTTGGGGGGGGTGGGGGGGTTAAATGCTTCATGCTTTTCCTGTAAGTAGGAAAAACTTGTAATATGTCTTACAGTACCTGCTGTTGCTGAAGATGTGCTAAATCTGCAGCCCCAATTTCAACTGAAGGTGTCTCGCCGTTTGATCTCACTTCCCGCAGGCTGCACTCTAGTAAATGGTTGCCACCGCTCGCTCCATTCTGAATGGCTGAACCGTTACTTTTTGTCTCAGTCCCAGATTCTTGCATCATGACTCAAAAACCTGAAATAATTTAGGGGAGGGGAAAAAAAAAAAAAAGCAGCTGTTAAAACAGTTGCTGTATATAAGGAGACATGCCCTGTTTTAAATCCTGCCAAAACTGTAAACATTTGTCATTTCCCTTCATACGATTTATCTTTCATTAATGGTTCATGCTACTAGTTTATGTTTATTTATCTGTTGGTACAGCTATAATTTTAGTAAGTTAGTTCTGTTCTAAATATAGTATTATTTGCTCAACATCTTTTTTTCCCTTAGAGAAAAAAAAATATTTTTGAACAAACACACAGAATCCATAATTAAATTTCTCTAGTTACATCTGGATGCTTTCCTTTGAAACGGATGAGTCATTCTTTGCAACATATGATGGACAATATCAAAAACTTGATATACACTATGTAGGGGCAGGTAGGTGAAGCAGAGCATTCACTATTTCAGTTTCCATTCACACCATGACATTGCCAAATTAGCACCTTTTATTACTCTGAAGCAATTTAGGCTAAGTCTGGGATGTGCTGGACACCATCAGTTTTCGTTTAGGGCAACCTGCTTCAACTGCTCACAGAACTAGGTTTTTTGGCAAATTTCTTGGCTATGGATTTGGTCCGGCTTTGGATGCACTACGGCATTACAGTGAAGAGCCTCCTGCGTTATTTGGCTAAACATCATCTTAGTAGCCACAGCTATTCGGAGCCGGACCTCTCGACTCTTGGTGGATGTCTGTCCCTGGGTGCTTTACAATGCTGCGCTCATCAGTTATATCAGTGGGTCACAGGCCTCACAACGAGGATGAGGATGAGGATGATTGCCCACTTGCTTACCCAGAACTCCTGGGATTCACACATCTTGGGAACTGTCAGCATTTGTGCTCAAGACCTCCCAAACAAAGCACATATGCCAGTTTTCAGCTGCAAACCGCTACCTTTGAGATATTTTGATGAGTTGTTTTATAGGTATTTCCACCTGCAAGGCCCCAAGTTCCAGGATTTAAATGTTATTAGCCTGCTCTGCTTCCGCCAGCCCATCCCTCCCTCCCTTCGTGCTCCTTCTCTCATCCTTACCCGCAGGGAGAGGGGGTACGGTAAGCCAAGCTGCATGCTCTGAGCACATTGCCTACTCCACGTTAACTCACCACGTGCACATGTGAGCCAAATGCCTCTGTTCAGGGTAGTTCACCTTGAAGTTAAAATACTTTATATTTAAGGAAGAATCTGTTTGAATTCAGTAACTACCCCAAACCAAAAGGAAGAAGAAAAATCCCTTCCCTTCCAACATGTAAGGGAAAGTATCAACCAGAAAGGGTGAGAGAAAGCAATGTATTTCAACAGAAAAGTACCAGGGGAAAATGCTTTCCCTGGGAATTCCACACGTGTAATTTGGAGACCCTGGCTGCCGAAGGTGTGGTACTAGCTGGAGACAGAAATTCCTCCTTCCAGCTCTGGCTCCCTGGGTGTCTGCTGGCCCTAGGTGACATTCAACATCAGACCCCACCCGTAGAGGTACACTCCAGCCCAACACACCAATGCCAGACCTCTCATTCATTTGGTAGCTTCAGACATTCATAATGATGATCCATATGGCTGATAATCAAAATGTTGTAACTAGGAAGCAGCTGACTAACGAGGGCTTTGTCACCACCATGCTCCGGCGTTAGCACTCCTCGCTGATTCACGTCCAAGGCGGGTGAACCACTCATTAGCCGGACCCCACTCCAATGATGACGGGATCTATTCATGCTGATGGCCAAGCACATGGATGGTGCTAGGACAGATTCAAATGTTCTGATTACATTTAAATAAATTTCAGCTGGTCTATGGAAATTTCTTTCAATCTGTTTTGTGAAATCTTCGAATTATGCAAGGGGACAAAAAGGCTTGGGGGCTCATTATAAAGCTCCTGTCAAGTCCCTTGTAAAAGCTCCAGAGATCTAAACTAACCTACAGCTTTCCCAATGCCACTAGCAAATGCTTTTGGGTTTTAACATGATGCTGCTCTAACACAGACTGAGCATGGTATGTTTTTCATTGTCAGCACTATAAGCATGATAAAGTCTAAATAAGTGTTTACACCTAACAAGCAAGGCTGGATTACACACCAGGCAGCGACTGCATGGCAAAGGTTGCTTTGAAAGAAGAGACAGGAGTAAAATTCTCCAGACAGCTCACAAGTTACTCAAAAGTATACCATGCAATTTTTATATGCTACACTACTAAAAAGGACACACCTCTTCTAACCAGAGATAAATCAAAAAGAAAGAACTGATGTAATTGTTTTCTGCTTCCACCCAAATTTGGGGTCAAGCCCGAACTGGAGAAAATGAAGCATTACATTAATTTACCTCAGCAGAAGATCTGGAGAAGGATGACCACCATGTAAGATCGGGTTAGCAGGTTAAACCCAGAGACTCATGTCTTTGACTGTTGTGATGCACAATGGCAAACAGTGGGTGGCACGTCACCACCACATAGACCACACCCGATGGAGGAAGGACATACTAAAGAACTGGTGGAAGGTGCCTCCAGCAGATACCATGGTGAAGAGAGATGCTAAAACCAATATGCCCAAGCAGTAAAGCAGCACATTTCATTTTCCAACACTTCTGATGCAACAAATTGACTGGAAGCGAGAACCTGGATGAACTGCTAAGGAGGGTCAGAGAAAGCACCAACCAAAGCTCCAAGATGCCTCTGACAGCAGCAAGAAGAATGCGTACCACTAGGGAGCAGATCTATCACTGCCTGATCACAATTTGTTGGCTTGCCCTTCTGAGCGAAATATCTCCCGGACACAGAAAATAATTCACAACCAAACTGGCCAAGAAATTATTTATTGTCTCTAGGATTGCAAAATGCTCCTGGAAAGAAACAACAGTAGAAATTGCTACAATTTTTCCAACCTATAGGACTCAGAAAAAGATGAATTATTTATACTATTTGGTCACGAAAAGAGCATAGCTCTTGAGAACCTTTTCCATGACAAATTTCATGCTCTATTTTACCTTTTGAAGTACCCCAGCCAGTTTCCACCCGAGCTGCACAGGGCTGGCCCCAGCCCTCGACTGGCTGTGCCCACCCTACGTATCGTATCCAGCACGATCAGCAGCAGCTATCAAGGAAACGGAGCTGGAAATGGAGTTTGCAAAGAGAACATCAGAAGAGTAAGAAGAAAATTGTGATGTTTGGACTTTCAAAAAATTATTTTAAAAGCAGAAGTGAACATATTTGAGCAAATTTTGCTTTAAAAACACCCATTCATGGACAGTCAACTTCAATATACCTTCAACTGGACACCAATACAAAACAAATCCACTTTGCTAAAATACCTCCAATAGAAAACAGGATTTTCAAGGGAGAAAAGATAAAACTGTTTATTTCTTCACTGTAGTCAAATGTGAGTTGACATAAATAATCACAGTTTGGTTTGATCATTAAGCGTCATGTCATGAAAATCAACCTGCGAGAGCTTTCTGCAAGAATGATTATTATTTGTCTTTTTGAGCACACCTAAATGAGCTGAGGTGATAGTACACCGAGGATGGCTGAGATAATTGTCTCTCCTCAGCACAGAGGAGCGGGCCTTACAGAAGCCTGTTAGTGAAGTCTGTCATTCAAAATTGTGAAAGAAAAAAAAAAAAGCAATGTTGACTTTATGCAACATGATTAGGTTCTATGGGAACTGAACTGAAGCTTCAGGTCTAGTACCACAAACTATGATTTTGGTCTGAATACAACCCCAAGTAACCAAAATAGTGCTGAAGAAGCTGTTATGCACAATGATTTATTACAGGAAATACAGTAGTCCATGAAAGCTTCCACGACATACAAGATACCATGTGCTGACTTAAATTTAATGGCAAAAGAGCATGTCCATCTCATGCATTCTGCAAAGCAGAATGACTCTCATATCAATTCTGCAAAGGAAAATGTATTTTTACATCCTAAAATAGATGGGTTCTTACCAGTATAAGCATCTTTCTTTCCTTTTTTTTTTTTTAATAAAAATTCTACGATATTTCATGTTAGGAGGGATGGAGTATGACTCTTAAGATTATTAAAGGTGACAAAAGATGTTTTTCCCCTATGAAGGGACCAAAGCTAAACTGCAGTATGAACAACAACTTGTAAAATTTTATCCTGAAATCAAGGAGCACATAATAAAAGAACTGTTCTTATACAACTTAATGTCAGCTTGGTTTAAAAATCTCACAACAGTGATTGATTTCTCAAGATTCCCATCTTAACCTGCACAAAACCTTTTCTAGCTTTGATGCACAGTCAAATACAAAACCAAAGCTGTACAGTTTGGCCCATCTCCTTGGTGAATGTGTCACGTTCAAGGTAATGGAGTAAAATTTCAGTGGAGTGGATTCAAAGCAAGGCACTCTGTCAATAGGAGGACAACAGCTAATCATCTTCCAGATGACTTGGACAGAAGTAGGGGACAACTAATTTCTTAAGGGCATGGTCAAAATTGAAAAAACATAAGTTGGATGTGAACTTTGGCTGTATCAAAACGATCTTTCTGAGGACTCCAGTGTCGGTGTTTTGAACTAAAAAGACAGAATTTGAAGGAATCCTAATTTTGAAATGTTCTGTGCTAATCCATTAAAAAAAAAAAAAGTCCATAACATCACAAAGACCAGATGCTGCAGATACATGGTGCTCAGCTCCACTGGACTATTTAGATGAACAAAGTTAAGCATGGAGATTAGCAGGCAGGAGGTGGGCACTGAAGTGTGCAATTTCTGCAATTCTTCTACTAGTATAGTTTCTAAAGACTAAGCAGCATTGTTTAATGTCAGCATGAGGGAGGATTTACTGATTGAAGCACCCGTCAGAATAAGGACCCGCTGCAAGTCTGAAAGTCTAAGGGACTGAAATTCAGATGTATTTAGATGCCTCGCCATACATGGAGGCATCTGGCGAGACATTTTTAAGACTCCTGAATAAGCATGGACCTACATCTTTAAGCATCTCATCACCTTTAAAAAACTATCCCTGGGGTCTTCTGGGCCTTAAAATCTTTGTTTTAATATGCTTCCAGACTCAGCCTGGACTACATGTTCAAAATGTAGCCTGCGTCTTTCCAAGTTATTTCCAAAGCTGACAATTTTATTTTGGCTATTAGTACTTGGAGGTGTTTGCAAATACATATATACGCACATAAAGATCATTCAACATTTCTGTCCCCTGGGAACAGTCCTAAAGCAAAAATGTTGTCATAATACATCCCTTTTTTGTCACATTTGTGAAAGATTTTAAGCTAACAAAAAGTTCAGTCTTTATTCCAGGGCAGTTAATTAAGGTTGACCAAGTCAGACAGAAGTAAATTAACTTGGCTGATCAATTATTTATATGAAGCAGAATAAATGCTCTTAAAGAACTTGTACCAGCCATGAAAGGACATGTAAACTAAACACAACACAGATTTATAAAATATATTTCTACTTTTATAGACAGAAGAGTTAAAGGTAAAATCAGATTTAAGTAAGTGATCAAATGACAAGCTCTAGTCCTAAATTCTCTAGCAGTCATACTATTCATACATGTACGGTTTATAAGTAAACATTCTACCTATTTGTTGCAAGCAGTTCCCCAAAGCATGCTCTCAGGACTAACTTTAGAGCACTTGTCTGTATAATTATAAAAACCCACCCAAACGGTGTTTGGAAGCATTTCATGACAACGCAACGCTGCAAAGGCAGGATTCTACCTCTTGAAAACAAAACGCGCTCCAGGACGTGACCAGCAAGGCAATACACAAAGCATGAGCAAAGCTGCTTCTTACCCGCAGCACAGGTACAAGAGCAATGCAGAAGCAGCCTGGCACTCCCAGCACTGCCCGTTATCAGCAACAAGGACCACGATGGCTTTCCCAGGAGACCACTGCCCAACTCACAGGTGGTCTCTTTTAGTCCAGGTATCTTTGAAGCAAATGCCCAGCAGGGAAAAGCACCTTGGGCTCCACATCCCACCACCACTTCCGAATTTTTCCAGGAACATGCTTTGACGGTCTCCAGCAGATGCCGGAACACCTATCTCCTCCAGCTGACACCCCGTCCCTAGGTCGGTGAGGCGGCCAGCAGCACCGTCCCGCCATCCATGAGTACAGTAAAAGAAAAAGGATTCACTAGTGGAAATTAAAAGCCTTGTGTAAGGTAAGGCTTTGATCTACTGTGGGGGAAGGCGTACAGATGTTCAGCTGCTCATTTACTAAATTACACCATGTCACAATTAACTGTGAATCAGCCAGCTTCACATGAGCAGCTCGAGGGCTGCCACCACGCTAAGTACAGAAATAACGCCGGGGAGGGGAGTCCAAACTAGCCAGGTGGACCAGATGACTTCTCTCTGCCTGTGTTTGTGGTTAGCACGACTATTAGAAAGAGCCATCCCAACATATGGCATGATTTAACTAAATCAGATCACGCTGAACTCACCAGCCTTTCTCAACTTACAAAACCCTCCGCTCTCGTCATTGCAGATGGGTGAACACCCGTCATGCTTTTAGAGTTTTCAGTAGCCGTCATTTATCCTGCTGACAGGGTGTATTTTAGGTATAATTATGTACTAACTAACTATAGATCAACTGTCAGTACATTAGGGTACTTTTTGGATAAAGCTTCATGCTTACCCCTTTTGAAGGCCAGTCGCCTACACACTACTGGTGGTTGCTGAATTGTGCAGGAGTATGAAAAAGGAGAAGGGGATTCAAAGAGCAATTAAGGATGATCTTTAAGAATCAACCGAAATAGTAAGGAATGGAGCGAGTCAGGCTCTGCTGTCCTGAAAAGCGATGCTGAGTCACGTCTGACAGCGGCGTTTGGAGGAGGAGAGGCAAACCTGGAGCAAGGCAAGGGAGGAACACGTACGGGATGTGTGGAAAGAGGAAACAAAGAGACAGCGACGAGGTGAAATCCTTTGATATTTCCTCAGCTTAAAGAGGTAATTCAATGCATTAAAATGGATCCTTGAAATTTCAAAGGATGAAACTCACACAACAAAGATTGTCGAGTGTGCTATTTTCTAGGATTAGACAAAAACATATTGGGATTTGCTATATGATCTTACATTGCTGAGCAAGACTGTATACTTGCTGTTATGCAAGCACCATCTTCCAATAGCGAATTTTCATAATTATAACAGAAAGGCGTAAATTTTCTAATGCATGGCAGTTCAAAAAGTAATCAAGAGAATGAGCCTGAGGGCTATTTTAATGTATGCAAAGCTAGTGACCCACAGTAAATGGGAGGTAGGCTTCAATGAATGCAAAGTAATGCACACACACTAAAGACCTGGTCTGATGAGGGACGGCTAAAATTAACACCCAATTAATTTCCGAATTGACAAACAAATGAAACCCATAAATCTACTTCCTCATTAATTTTCTTGTGGTATAATTTAAAGCAGTAATATGAGGGCAAAAACTGAGCATTATCCATCATAAATATCAAAAAAGATAGCACTGTAACACCATAAATTATGCATATTACCTGTTGTTAAAAATGATTAATGTATTATCAACTTTATCGTGCACTGTATATGTCTAGACGTATCTAAAATCTGAAATTTCATTTAGTGCTTAGGAAATAAAGGGTCCAGAAGAAATGGGATTATCTGCAGTGCGTCCTCGGCTTTGCCTCCTGACACAGGCGTAGCCCTGGCACTCTCCTCTCGGCTGGACTCGTCCCAAGCCTTGGGTCGGCAGAGGTTGAGCACATCGCAGAGGTGATGTGCCGAGCCTCCCTGGGGAAAGGAAACAAATCTCGCTGCTCTCGAAGCATCCCCATGAGCCAATCCAATCTGCAGCCCTGGCACCTGGCTCCCATGGGGCTGCTCCCCTTCCCTGCCCTCCTGACACTGGGGAAGAGCTACTTGGTGATGCAGAGCCATGAGGAGGGAGGTTAAAAAGGAAGAAGAAGGGGGAAAACATGAAGCTGTAACTAAATTTAGTGAGTGAAAAGCCAGTACCTTCCAAAAGTGCTTGAGCACATCACCTTGGTCAACAGGAGAAGGACACTGGTTGCCTTACCTCCTCCCTGGGGGTCACACCAGTGAGAAGCTGAACTACCCACCAATCTGAACCTCTACCAGGGTTTATGTCCACTTGCCACCCTCAAGTCTCCTGAGTAGCAGCTTCACCTACTCCTGTCTAGATGCAGGCTGCCACGACTTTTTATTTATTTAACTGTATACAACAACACAACCTCTTTCACCATTTGCGTGCGTGACTTGCACTGTCTGCATTACTCCTTTCCAGCAGCAGTGTGTATCGTTTGGGCCACAGGAACCTGAAATCATTTGGAGGCAGCTCAGTGAAAGGCTGACTGATGCTCTGCAGGAGCTGAAATTTAAGACAGCTGTGGTGAGAAGAAGGGAAGGAGAGTCAGAAGCCTAATCCCACTTGTGCCGCACTGACTTATTGTGAAATAGTGGTCAAACAACTTAAACTTCTTAAGAGAATCAGTCACTGCAGTTATCCCTAAGGAAATCTCTTCTGCTGAGGGTGTTGCTGATCACAAACAGTAAGAACAGAGAACAAGCAAATCCAAGGAAAATTAACTGAAACAGATATTAAAAGGTTGCCATTTGGTCTGCTTAAAAGAGCTAGAGCTGGTCCCCATGAAAAGCTAGTGCACCAAAACATACCAAGCTGTGAAGATGACAGGTCTCACTCCTTTCCTTGAGGTAAGACCCAAAGCGTTAGGCAGAGACAATGGACAACGCAACTTTCCCCGAACGAGCTCTTTGCATCCTCCCTTCATTTTACACATCTGCACAGAAGTTACTCCCAGTCTCACCTTGGATAAACAAACCCCCTTGGCAAAGCCAGCTTTATCTCAGTCCATGCCTCTCAGCTTGACAGCTATTAAAATCCATATTCAGTATGAAGCTCATGCCATAGCTGTATAAAAGCTCTAGAGCTGGGCCACTTCCAAGCGACTGGCAAATATGATGTAATCATTTACATACCATCATCGGCAGAGTGAGGTTCCTTCCTCTCTCTTGGGGAGAGCTGTCTTTTCAGCCGTGAGCTTGACAGAAATCGTCCTTACCATCACTGCGATCATCGTTTATTTGGAAGGAAAGGAACGGTGGGCGGCAAATAAAACCCAAACCAAACAAGAAACCATACTTCATAGTACCATATGACTCTGCAACTGCTACCGTATGGACATGAGCACCATCCACATTAGAGGAAAAACTCCTCCAGAAGGAGGGACACTTAACCACAGCATGGTGAGGCACAGAGCAGCTGCAGAGAGCTGCCTCGGTGCCGGCCTCGCGGCTGGCGTCTCTCGGGAGGTACCCACCTGCTCATCCCAGCCTGGGCGCAGCAGCGTGCGGGGCTCCCCACGGTTTCGTGTAAAACAGGAACAGAAACTACAGAGCTATTCTCACAGCCTGGGACTTACTTGTTTGTAGGCACACTGCTCTGAGCTTGCAACATAAACTCTTGCAGTCTGTCTCACAGAAAAACATGCGACTATTCAACCAAATAAAATGCCAAAGTTGCATTTAGTAAATACGGTTAGTTTTTACAGTTAGTAAATACAGCAACACTGCTACAGTAAAATGATATCAAACCTCACAAGACCAAGTGCTGGCTGTAGATGAATTAGACTCCCACCCTCCATGCATATCTCCATTAAAGCGTTTCTAAACTCTCTACCAGCCTCCAGAAGTCAAAAACCACCTCAAAGCCAGGTGCAACTTTACAATACTTCTGTACAATACAATTTTCACTTCACTATTTTCACTTAGTTTAAGGCAGCGAAGGTTTGATTCATCACAGTAACGCAAGTCAATTAATGACCAGCTTGTCCACTTACACACTTCAGGTACCTCCTGCTTCCCCTCCAGCCCTGACACCGCTCTAGTAGCCAAAACGAACAATATGTTTGGACCACTGGTGCGAGCTAGTGAATACAATATATCACATTTTTATGCATATTTTGTTGCTTGGTTTTCCAAGGGATGAAAAGGACAATCATTTAATTTTATCCTTCAAAAGCTTCTTATAAATGTATATTCAAGATATTTTAACAGATTAAGTCACATATAAAGGAACAGACACCACCTTCACACAAAAAGAGTTAACATTTCTTTCTCAAGGTCACTCTAAGAGGGTTTACTCCCTTTGTGTGCGAAGCCCTAGCAATTTACTGTTAGTGCTAACAGGTCCTGCCTGGCATTTGAAATCCAAGCCCCATTCAGAAACAACAACAAACAATAATTTTTAAAAACAAAGATGGTGTGAGTGAGTTTTTCTTGCTCATTTGCAAAACAACCTAAAAGCAACAACTACCAGGATGGCTCTCTCTAATTAGGAGTCCCAGAAACCACAGAGCAAACAGTCAGCATACAGAAATTAGCAGATGTAAACGCAGTTTTCCAGTTATAAAAAGAAGAAAAGCAGCTCTGTCATCTCACTTGCAGGAGGAGGAGCGACAGAGCACGTTTTTACATTTGGTATTTTCTCTCCATTCAAACTGCTCTGCTTCTAAAACAGAAATTTTCCTCAGATCTCCTCAGAAATAAAAGTGAAAGCTTTGCCTTTTCAAACTCCATTGAGGGCACATGCATCAATTACAATCACATATGAGAAAAGAGGGAAACCAAAAAGCCCCCGACCAAACGCTGACACAGAATGCAAGGCTGTACTTTCAGGGTGATTACCTGGTTCATAGCCCTATATCTTTGTCCTAGACCTTCTAACTCCTTGTTTGCTCCATGCAGGATTTTCTAGCCATCAGCCGTCTACCGCTGTGCTAGTCGTCTTGCAGGAGTGCTCTCTCCCTTCTGAAAAAAGCAAACAACTGGATAGATATCATTACACTAAGGAAATCTCTTGGAAAAACCAAACAACTTGCTAATCTTTCGAGCCCCTTCACCCAAGTTAAAGATAAGCAAAGCAAACCAAAGCGAGTTTCAGCCACATTCCAGGGACAAGCTCCCCTTTTTCTCCTTTATCAAAATCGCAGCATTTAAAGGTTTTTTTTCCAGACCTTGCAGGATAAACTGCTGCTCACACCCGCAAACAAAGCAATATTTGTTTAATAACTGATTGCTGCCATGGGTACAGTAAACAAGGGGCCCAGCATTTGTGTTTATGAACAAACACATCATCTTGCAAGAGCAATTTAACATTAACCAGGTGGAATAATCAACAGATTTCATAGGTGACACTCGGGGCAGGACTAATGTAAACAGAGCAGGGAGGAGAAAGGGGCCACTCTTAGGGAATCAAGGTTGAGGCAAATGCATTACAGAGTAAACAGCTGGGAAGAACTCAAGACAAACAAATAGTCATTCTTCTGACATTTCGAGAAGCAGAAAGGTTGTACGTTACATACATCAGCTGCTGACCACCATGAAATCAAACCAGTTGGGGACCAGGCCTTCTTGTTTACACAGTGCCATGTTTGCTTATAAACAACAATTTGCTGTTACCAACCTCACATTACTCATTGCATAAACGAGCAGATCAAGTGAAGTCCTGTTAACTCTTCTGTGGATTGAGGGTTTTTTACCTCCCCTTCAACAACAACAAACAAAAAGCCTTTGCAGTCTTGCTGTGCAACCTCAAGACAACAAGCAGCAGGGGAAAATACATAGCTGTGCATCTGTTCCGATAAAGGGTAAAGAAAAGAGTTGAAAACACTTGAAAGTGTTTTACAAAACAAGATTTACCGGCCAAACCACTGATGTAAAAGATCTATTTGCATTTAAAAAAAAAAAAAATCAGCAACTGCAAAAGGTGGGATGCAAAATTTTCATTTCTCTTCTAGGACAAACAAGGAAAATGACAGCTTTCTACACAACTTACTCTGCCCAGCATGACCATGTACATGTGTGATTTTATACACATACATCCATTCCCATGCCAGCTCCCTGCATGTGGTGACACACAAGGCTGAAGCAGCAAGCCATAGTTCAGCCCTCTTCCTCCTCCTTTCTCTCTCTCATCCTCAACCCTCTTGCTTCTGCCTCCCATCGCCATTCTCCAATCTCTGCAGATCTCCCTAGCTCCTTTTCGTTAAGCCAAGGAGGGCCAGAAGTGCCTCTAAGGTCTTCTCACAACTGAAACCTTTGGCCCCCAACTGCTCCTTGGGTCCATCTCTTGGCCCCGAGGCACTGTGACATTAGCCCTCAAGGTGCTCAAAACGCCAAAGTCCCCTGGGTCTGCCACCTTCCAGAAAGCCTTTCCTTTCCCATCTCTCATCCCCATAACACTCAAGAAGTTGCCCATCGCAACGCTCCTCCAGGGAGGTTTCTGTAACTTCTCTATCCTGAACATGTATTTCAGGAAAGATCTGAAGTACAGGGAGAGAAGATGGATGGTCCTATCGGTAGGGGTTAATCCAGGGCTCCGGGTTACATTCCTGCCCTGACACAATCCCTGCATGTGACCTCCAGAAGTCTCTTCATCCCTATCCTATGTAAAATAAGCCCTTTTAAGACATTGTACTAGTTGGATGGGGATAGAGGATGCAGTTGTGGTCTATACCACGGGTCCTTTTTCCTCCCAGCTGCACCGTGGCCCCTACCTGGTTCACCGCTACCTTCTGATGAGCACCAGCACCACCACCAAACGCTGAGTAAAATCATCCCAGTTTCGAATATATGAAGTATCCAAGGTCACAGCTGGCCCTGGCACTAATCTCCCCTCCCTTGCCACTTCATGTGCAAACAGCGTAGTGGCCAGAAGCCTCCCCCTTCATCACTTTTTCACAAGTTTTAGAATATCTGGTACTTTTCTTCACAGCACAATCCTGGACATCCACGGCTGACCAAGAACCTCCGTTTTCTTTTTCAGAAAATATTTAGCCTTTTGTTGTAGTAAAAAAAAAAAAAAAAAAAAAAAAGGTTCAAAACCATGAAATCTGTACAACCTACTAATAAGGCAGGTATTTAAATAAAACCCAAATGCAGTATTGTTCAGGCAACCTCGTATTTTTTAATACATCAGGTTGACAGCATAATAGCAGGCAGGATGAAAGGTGCGACTCGAGGACGGGGTTGGTGTCCGCACACCAGGAAAACAGAAGTGCTGCCCCATTTCCTGTGCTTCAGTAGAGTATTTCTGATGTCTGGGGCTGCCGGGGACTTAACTCTGAATTAATGATTACACACAATACCCTCCTTTCTCCCCTCCCTGCAGGACAGCGAGGGCCAGCCTCACCGAACGACCGTGGGCAGGCAGGCACGGGTCATGGGGGATTTAGATATTTCACAGCAGCTTCAAAAATTTAGACACCGCAACCTGAAGGCTTCTGAAAACATCAAGCTTCACATAAAAGTCCTGATATTTCCCTACTCGAGACAACTGCTCTCACCTCAGCTACGCTGCCGGTTCCACACTCCTTTTCCAGCACGTAAAATCACAGTTTATTCAGTACAAAGTAACTACGGTATGATAAAAACTATAAGCATATCATTCAAATGCTTTATTGGTCAAATAGATGGATGCTTTTATTAGTCCAACCTTTTTTGTAATGGAGTGCCACTGATGACCCAGTGTTAGCCTCATTCCCTGCTATTAATCACACTTCTAAGAGCTCATTTTGCTTTAAAATCTTAAGAAATTGCTATAATTTAAAGACATGGTGTCTACATAATGGGAAATGCTTCACAGATTGTATCATTCCATATAACACAGAATTTTTATGGCAATGCTGACCACGATACCAAGGTATTACAAAACTTGAATAAAATATTTTATGAAGAAAATCTAAATGTAAACTTACTTTTGCATTTGTGGTTTGCCACATCCATAATGTTTTAATCGCAGCCTTTTGGGAGTTGCAGTTTTCAACTGCATGTGGCTTACATAGATTAACACTACAAAAACACTCCCTGAACAAATATAAACAGAACGAAAAAAAAAATTAAATGAAAATTAAATAAAATAAAAGGATGGACAATGAGAGAAAGACTGTTCAAGCTATATTTAAGCAATGTAATGCAAGGGATTTATCCTTTCATTGACTGTATTATCCCTTTCTTTTCTGCACAGGGAAAACAGATTATGTTTACTGTGAAAAACTTTTATGACAAAGTGGAAGCATCTTACGAATTTAGCTACACCGAGAATTAAATTAATATAATGATGGTCTTAACCCATATTATTAAAATGTACTTTGCAAAATGTTTTGACAATGTTGACTGCTGCAGGAGGGAAAACACATTTACGACAGTTTCAGCCAAATGCAAAAGCAGAAGCCTTCCATTTTTCAAATGTAAAGTAAAAAGCATCTTTAAACATCTTATGAAAGAAAATGCAGTGCAATTATGTTACATGGTGAACACAAAAGCATGTTCTTTTCCTCAGTTCTCTAACAAGATATTAGTACCTCCTGGCCTTAGGAATACTATGTGTAAATCACATCATATTCAGAGTGTCTGAATTAATTATAATAGGAGCTGGAGAGAAATGTTAACTTTCCAGGTTGTTGCTAAGGATTAGCCCTTGTTTACAATTCTGTATTTATAGAACAAGAAAAATTTGTCAAATGAAGGGCAAAGAGGAATGCAAGAACACAAATTTAGCTTTGATTTCAAAACAAATCAGATCTTGCAACCATTCCCTGAAAAGAAAACCACAGTTTTTAATGTGAAGATGCAAATGAGTCTCAGAATATAAAAATGTTTTATAATTCTGTGCATTCAACACTACTAGATGTTATTTAAAGAATTTATGTTAACATTTCTCATCCTCACACAGCAAGTCCAAGATGCTGCAAACAGTATCTATTTAAAATGGATCGCATTTCTATGGGGCACTGGATAGCTGAGGAGGCTGAAGCAGAAGGCAGCAGAGGGTTTGGCCCCCAGGCATCAGATTCGTAGGGGTTCATGGACTACTCTCCGAAGGGGTTCAAGACAGCGTGCTAGGAGGAACAAGCCCCTTGCCTTCAACAGGCTTAACACTGGCTTCATGGAGGTCTGCACCTCCATCCAGGGAGCAAGTCATGAACCTCAAAACCACTGGAAAAGACACATTGGCTTCCCCAAATGCAGTGAGCCTGTGATGTGAACAAGCCACCTTTTAAGAAGGGTACTCGGGAGCCCAAGAAAGGTCCACCATGCAAAACATGGTATTTCTGGAGAGCAATGCAAGGATGGACAGCTCAAGGCTCAAAGTCCATGGGAAGGGTTCCAATAAGCAGAGTGCCAAAGCTCTGCAGGGACCTGCAGGTCTTGGGCACCTTGGCAAAACTGGCCAGGGAAGTTTATACTGCTATCGTCACTATTCTGAGGATAAAGAAAGCTCTTCGGCCTCCAGCACTTTCATTTCTTTTTGTAAACAAAGGCACACCCACCACAATGAAGCTGCAAAACCATTTTCATTAGGACTCCTTCTTTTCACACACTTAAAGCCTTCTAAGACCTGCAGTCCCTCTCATGCTCTCATCAGTGTGTGCTTGTGTGCGGAAAACTAAGCAAGGGCTCTTTAGTGGTTTAAGTTTATGGAGAAGCAAGTGGAAAAATGCTTTTTCCCATTAAAACAAAAAATGTAACCACCAACTTCTAAGCAGGGTGACTTGCAAAAATGCTGAGCACCCACAACTGAGAGCGTCTAACCCCCCTCAAGAATCAGGCCCATAACACAGTAAGACAAATGCGCTTAGCTAAGGCTTTTGTGGAAACATACACAGTCTCCTTGCTTTGCCTTGTCCAAGGGCTATGGCTATCATATTACAGCTAGGACAGCACAATGCAGAAGAGAAGTCATACATGTGCCTCTGAACGTTGGTGCGTAAGGTAACACACACACACACACACACTACGAAAGTACCCAACATACCAGTTCAGCATCAGCCAGAACAAATGGGACAGAAGAGGTGCTTTCCTCCCCAGTTTTGTCTTGATGTTTTCTTTCCCAGGAACAGCTCCAGCCTGGGTCCAGAGCAAAGTTCCCACCCCACCACATTTCTGCGCAGGAGACGTGTACGTACTCCACACGTTCCTCAACAGCCACATGCTCAACAGTGACATACATGGATCCCAAGCACCCAAAAATACAGTTGGTCCTCACCACACTGGCCCAATAGAGGGGAAAAAAAAAGTGTGAATTTTTTCCACCTCAAAATTTCATCCTGTGCCTGAGAAAACTCCCTAAAAAAGCTCTGTCGAAACCGATTTGTTTTTACTCACCAAAAAAAGCACATATGCCTACTTTTGAGTCAGGATGCAGGAAGCCAAGCTCTTAATCTCTCTTCTGCATTCACCCATGGCTGAAGACCAATGCCCATCCCCGAGCCGCCATCAGAGACGGCTGGGAGAGGGAGAGGCAACAGCAGAGAGGAGCAATTGGACACCAAACAAGCCTCTCCAGCTTGCCTTGGCCAACAACAGCAAGCAATTGTGAGCACTCCTGTGCTTGCCCATACCTTTCCTGTGCACGATGCCAATGCAACAGAGACCCTCCCAATAAACAGTGCTGTGGCCCCACGACCTCTCCAAGACAAGCTGTTTGGCCCTGGACTGGAAGGGTCCATCACTGCCAAGCTCGGCAGAGGTTGCTCCGTGCTTCGGGAAACGGCCTTTCTGGTGCTGAATCCCCAGCAGCATGCAGGGCCGTTTACAACCAGTGATGTGTGTTTAATGTTCAAAATCTGCACGGAAGACAGTATTTGAACAGCTCCAGCCACATGCAGGTGTATGGTCACACAGATGTGCTGGCTCCTGAACACTGTAGAGCTAACACATGTGGCTTCCTGCTCCAAGGGCTTGTGAAAGAGAAGGATACACTCTATTTACACTCCATTCAAGACAAGACTATTTAATGTCAGGATGTGCCGTAAGAGGGTAATTTGCACCCTAAACTGGATTGTACAATACCGCAGTCACAGACTGTATGATCTCTTCCTTTGGATTAAAACTGTTTGCACAAGTCAAAGCAGAACAAGGAGAGTAACAAAACATACAGTGTATTTTGTTCTACACAGCAGCCACATATTTCAACTGCCTCAGCCGAATTCTTAGTGTAAACACAGCTTTAAAAGAAAATAGCTAGAATAAAGAGCTTCTGGAAAGTTCCTACTGATTATGCATGCAAGAATTCTGCTACTGCTTCCTCCCATCATCTGAAAAATAAACCAAACACCCAACTTCCACAACTATCTACAGAAGTGCTATTTTTCTGAAACATGTTACAATGCTATCTGAGGTCTGCAAGTTGTAATGAATGCATCTTGTTTTGTAAAATACACAGAGGAGCTCAATTAAATGAACAACTGTAAAGGAAATAGAGCTGATAAAGGAATTAATGCTCCGTGTGCCAGATCATAACATAACATCTAGG